>NW_026728882.1:117500-417500 GCF_030272615.1 Cryptomeria japonica
CTCATGGTTGAGTGCTCGTACAGACTCAGGATGTAGTGGGAAGGCCTGGAATAGCAAAACCAACTACCTTGTCCTCACGAAAGGTTTGTTGGGTCCGCATGAGTGTTTAGATGGGGGTTCGGGGTTCGGGAGAGGATGCCACGATAACCTAGAATGGGGGTCGGGGCCTATGGAGGCCTGCTAGGATAACCCATTCCAGACCATGCAATGACACTCTTCCCTTATGTTCACTAATATATAAACTTGTTGGTAATACCTAGAGCATTCTTATTGGAGTCATATCTATATGTTTATGGCTTATGTGGATACCCAATGAAATGTTTAGACCATGTGTTGTATCCTTTGTGGTTTTCTTGAGGACCTTATTTCTATCTCCTAGCATGGAGGGGTGGTTCCCTTTTGGGCCACATGGTCAAGTGGTAGCGCCTTTTTTTATCAGGTGTTTTGTTCCAGTCTTGCAAGCGGTAGCTTCGCATATGATCCATCTTGCTCTCTTGGATTTTCTCATCTCCGTGTACTAGTTGGATTCTCTTTGTTCCTTTGGATCATTCTTGTATCTCTTGTACCTTAGGTGGTTGAATGTATCCTATGGTTATGTGTGCCTTCATTGACAAGATGTTATTATGATGAAAAAATGAAGTATTATTATGAGGTCTTGTGATGAAAATGCAATTTAATTGTGATGAGACTTAGATGGTAGACTTTTATTTAATTAAATGTAGCTATTGATTCAATGTGATGGAATGTATTGTTATAAATGTGGCTTTAGGAATGTTTATGTTATTAAGTGCAGATGTATGATTCAATCATTTCTTTGTTTGTCTAAGTTCATGAATGTTACTGATATCGTATGTGAATTAATTGACCTTAACTATTTAATAGTGTGATTAAGTAATCCACGCTGGGAAATCCTTTAGGATTTATAGTTTAAGTCTTCCGCTTGTGCAATTAAATGCAATCTTTTATCTTAATGAAATTGTATGTTAATTATTGTTTTCAAAAAAAAAAATCACTATTTTTTGAGTGTTTTAGTTTAATCCTTTAGGGTTTCTTGGTAGGGCATTATATAAGGGGAGATAGATAGAGAAATAGAGATGAAGATATGGAGTAAGAGAGATGGAGGGAGAGATGAAGTTGATGAGAGAGACAAACTGATATAGATAGAAATAGATGGAGATAGATAGAGTGAGGTAGATATACATAGAGAGGTGTGGATAGAAAGAGATAGAGAGGAGTGAGGGAGGGAGAGATATGAGAGAGAACCAAAGATATAAAAAGATGGAGTGATAGTGAGAGAGAGAGGAAAATAAAAGGATATATAGGGATAAAAAAGAGGGAGAGATAGGGATAGAGAGATTGATATAAGTTGGGAGTAAGAAAATAAAAATATTTTAAAAAAAAAAAATTTTGACTTAATATTATATTCTATTATATTTATAGATAATACAAATATATATTTCAATATTTGTTGTTTAATTTTATTTAATTATATTATAATTATTTTTATTATCTTATTTTATGTATGAAAATTTGTTAAATCTAATTTTAAAATCATTTGAAATTATATATTTAGTTTATACAAAATTTATATTATAGTTAAATTTATTGTTATATATCACTTATAATTATTTATATAATGTAAATATTAGTATATTCTAAAATAAGATAATAATTTATATTTATATTTAATGTTATAATGTAACATATATAAATAATAAATATAATTTATAAATAGTTAATTATACATTGATAAATTTTAAATATTATTTTAGTTTTCACAATTTTAATTGATTTTATATTATGATATATAACAAATTAATTGTTCCTTTATTAAAATACGAACAAGAATGTCCTCATTAAAAATAAATGTTAGTTTTATTTAACTGATACAATATTATTTTCAAACATTTCAATCACAAAAATCATTTTATAGAACTTAAATTTTTTCTAGAAATTTAAATAATTATAATAGATTTCATTAAGAAATATAAATAAAAAATATTTTAAATTTAATTAATAATATTATATTATCAATTAGTATAATTTGTATAGTAATAAAGACTAATATATACTTAAAAAGTATAATTTAAAATAATTACCAATGAAAAGAATGAATACATTATTATGAAAACATATTTAACTCAATTAGTAATGCATTGTTTTTTAATGGGAACTAAAAATTGAGTTTGGTGACTAGGTAGGTATATGGGATGCTTCATGTTTCACACTTCTATAGTCTTTTCTCCTTAATCTCTTACCCCTTGAATCAAACTTAACTAGCAATTGCGCCTTGGTGTGCAATGGGTACACTGAATAGGTGTGGAAGGCCAGTTCAAAAAAAAAATGGTCTACTTTTTGCATACATTCAAGTGCAATGCATGATAAAAATTGGTTGGCCATTTAAAAAAAGTCTTAATAGAAAACTAATAAATTTAAATAAATTATACATCCACTTACATGGATCCAAACATGATTGAAACAAAACATTTGAATTGGGAACATAATCAAAATCATAATAGGCTCATGTTACATTTTTAATAAGGAGAGAGGGAGATACAGAGGGGTAACAAGATAGAGATAGAGAGGAGCATAGAGACAGAAATTGAGATTGAGATAAAGGAGATGGATATGGAGAGAATATGGAGAGATAAAGGGAGAGAGGATAGTGATATATATCGAGATGGAAGAGATAAATATATAGAGGGGGAGAGGGAGAGAATAAGAGAGGGAGAGATAGAAAGATAGAGATAGATATAGGAAGTGATGTATATAGAAAGGGGGATATATAGGGGCAAAGAGATATGGAGAGATAATGAGATATAGATAGAAGGAGAGATGGAAGAAATAAATGAAGAGATAGAGATAGAGAAATGAATAGATATGGTGGGATAGGAGGAGAGATAGAAAGAGAGATATTGTGATATAGAGTGATAATGAGTTAGAGAGAGAGAGAGAGAGAGAGAGAGAGAGATGACATTCAAATCTTGGAAGTATATGAGAACATAATGTCAAGATGCATGGACTGATTTATAACTAAATAATTATAAATATAGGTAATTAAATATATAACAGTTATAAATTTATAATGACAAAATTTTATTATTTGACTCGTCAAAAAAAATCTTAATTTTAATAGTATAAATACACATGATTAAATATATAGTAAATATGTAACTGTAAATTTTTAATGATTAAATATTATTTCTTATAATTTTCATGTTAAAGAAAAGCTAGATTTAAAATATATTAGACTTTTTAAAATTTAAAATATATCTAAAAAAATATAAATTGATATTATTAACAAATGCAAAATAAATTTTTATCACAATTTAATTACTTATAAAAATTTAAAAAATAAATAATAAATTTTATAAATTAATAAATAATTAAATAAAGAATAAACTATTTTTCAAAATTTAATAAAGATGTTATATATAAATTAACCCTTTAATTTCTTCTTCTATAATAATAGTATTCCTAGAACAAAATGAGATGATTATCTAGCTTAGAATATGTAGCCATTTTTCAATTTTAACATAAGAATATGTGATGCTTTAAAGAGTTATGTGAAGTTCAATTAATCATTGTATAAATCTCTCTCTCTCTCGCTCTCTCTCTCTCTCTCTGTCTCTCTCTCTCTCTCTCTCTCTCTCTCTCTCTCTATATATATATATATATATTCCTCTCTCTATCTCTCCCTCTATTTATCACTTCCTCCATCTTTACCTTTCTACCTCCTCATCTTCCCCTCTCATTGTCCCCCTCTTTTTATCTCTATTCAACTCCCTCTCCATCTTCATCTCTCCTTCCATCTCTCACTCTTTATATATTTCTCTCTCACACCCCTATATCTTTCCCAAGTTACATCTCTTTCTATCTCTCCTTTTTATCCCCATCTCTCTCTCTCTCTCTCTCTCTCTCTCTCTCTCTCTCTCTCTCTCTCTCTCTCTCTCTCTCTCTTCCTATCACTCCTTTTTATACCTATCTACTTATTTTTCCTCCCTCTCTATCTATTCTTATATATTTGTCTTCCTCTTTATCCCTCTCGGCACATCTCTTTAACTTTCCCCTCTCTATCTCTCCCTATATACCTCCCTTCATTACTTATCTTTGTAACGTTGATTCTCTCTGACTCCTGTCGAGCCTCTATCTCTATCTCCCTATATCTGCCTCCCTCTCTTTATCTATATCTAATGATATCTACCTTTCTTATTTTAACTCTCTATTTCTCTCCATCTTCACTCTCTTTCTATCTACATCTCTCTACTTCTATATCACTGTCTCCATATCTCTCTTTGTGTTCCTCTATCTATTTGTATCCATATCTCTCTACTTCTATCTCCCTATCTCTTTTTGTGTTCCTCTCTATCTATTTCTATATCACTCCCTCTCTCTTTTACCTCCAACTCCATCTATATATTCCTCTTTATCTCTGCCTCCTTAACACTCTCTCTTCTATCCTATCTCTTACAAACACACACACACACTCCATGTTTTTCCCTCCCTAAGTCTATTTCTATATCTCTCTCACTCTCTCTCACACACACACTTCCTATTTCTCCCTTGCTATCTCTGACTATCTTTCCCCTCTCTATCTCTCTCTTTTCTCTATATGTCTATGTTTCCCCCTCTCTATCTACCTAATCTATCACTCACACACACACTTTGTGTTTATCCTTCCCTAATTCTACTTTTATAACTCTTTCTCACTCACACCTCTATTTATTTATTTTCGTATATATGCATCCCACTCTCTTCTCTCTCTCTCTCTCTATCTCTCTCTCTCTCTCTCTCTCTCTCTCTCTCTCTCTCTCTCTCTCTCTCTCTCTCTCATCTCTCCCTCTCCTCTCCATGTACCTCTCCATCTTCATCTTTATCTCAATCTCTATTCCTATCCCTATCTATGTCTCTATCTCTATCTCCTTACCCATTTATCTCACACTCTGCCCCCCTATCTCTATGTATTTTCATCCATATATTTCCCCCTTCCCTATTGAAAACATAATATGAAACTCTTCGTAATGGAGCCTTATTATCTTCCTAATTTAGAGGTTTTTTAAAGTCATGTTTGGATCCTTATAAGTGGATTCATAGTTGGTTTGAATCTATCACTTATTCATTGAGACCTATTTTACACAAATAATTTCATTTGGTAAATGGTCTACCATTTCACCTAATGCACTACAGAAATGTATGCAAACAATAGGCTATAATCGTCCCTCACTCTATCAATCCACATCTCTCCATCTCTCACACCCTTTCCATCTTTATCTATATCTCTTCACCTCTCTATCTCCATCTGTCCATACTTCTTTCATCTCTCTCATTATGTCTAGCTTGTTATCTCTCTACCTATCTAAACACCAATATCTATCCCTCTCCCTTCATCTCTCTATATATCACTTTCCATCTCTATCTTTATCTTTCTATCTCCCCCTCTCTATATATGTATCTTTGTCTCCATCTCCATTCATATCCTCCTCTCAATCTCTATCTCCTTACTCTCTCTCACTCACTCTTTCCCCCTCCATCTCCCCCTCTTTCTATTCTCTCTCCCTCTCTCTCACTCCCTCTTGCAAATGTAACATGAGTTTGTTGACAGTGAAGCCTGATTATCTTCCTAATTTAGATGTTTAATTTAAATCATGTTTTGATCCCTCTAAGTGGATACATAGCTGATTTGAAGCTATCACTTCTCAATTGAGACCATTGTTACACAAAAAAAAATATTTTTCAAAGGACCTACCAATGGATCTCATGTATTAGACAAATGTATGCAAAAAATAGACAAAAAAAATTAAATTGACCTTCCACACCTTTTTTGGCGTACCCATTGTACACCAAGGGTCAATTATGAAAAATTTTGTTCTATATTTTGCATGTATTTGTGCAATATGTGAGGTCAATTGGCAGGTCATTTAGAAAATCTGCTATGCACCCACTTGGTGGGATCTAAACACAACTATAATGAAACCTCTAAATGGAGAAGATAATCAAGCTCCATTACCAAAATGCTCATATTATGTTTGTAATAGGGAGAGATAAAGGTTATGAGATACAAATAGAGAGCAAGGCGGAGAGAACATTTTTAAAATATCCTTATATTATAAGTAAATAGCATGGAGAGCACAAAAACATGTAAATTAGGGAGACAAATGACAACAATGTTCAATCTAACATATTGCAAATAGTAATTGTTAATAAGTTTCACAAATAAAATAACTATCCATATAGAGATCATTGATTTATCAATTTGAAATCATTTCTATCAACATTGGTATCACAACCTCCCTTGGGGTGATTTACATTTCAGTATTTCATTTACATGTACTTGCAAGTACTTTCCTTCATTACTTGGTTAATTCCAAAACTGGGGTTTGACATAAAGGGAAAACCCCAATCCCAACTCATTTTCCTCTCTTTTCTATGTGTAGGTTTCAAGTGCACAACTGTACTTTCAGATTTGGGCTCCATTTGCAGAGGCAGAAAAACCCTTTTCATTTCATGGATTTTTCGAAGGATCATGTACATTTCTCCCACAATCCAAGCAAAATTTCCTCAAATTTGCAAGGCAGCTTCGTCTTGACATATTAGTGCAAAATCTAGGAGCACAACCTCATCCCATATTCTAATCTTAAATTATAATCAGTTCTTTGTCACTTTTGCACTACATAATTCAATCAATTCCTTTCCATTTCAAATAGGAAGAGGGGATCAACTTATCATTCCCATTTCACTCAAAATTCTATTTTCTATCTTTGGAGATTGAATCTAGTGGATTTTCCTCTCCTCTTCCAATGTAATTGGGTGAAAAGTGTTTGAAGGGAAATCCGTAGTGAAACTCTCATCTCTCCTTGGAGGGAAAGGGTAGTTTTCCTCTTGATCTTCCATTCACACATTCTTCACCCGCCAATACACATTGGCTCCATTACATTTTGGTGAACCCGACATCTTGCATGCTTTCTTTTTAACAAAATTGTATATTTTTCATTTGCAAGTTTTAATTTTCTATGAACTTAGTGGTTAAATCCCTTAAAAACCCTAGTTTTTAAAATTAAAATTGAACTTGTGATTTATAAAAATTGCTTGTGGTTATCTTAGATCTGAAAATTGTTTTGTTTATAAAATTCAATTTCCTCATTGTCTTGTTCAATTTGCAATTCAAATTTACAAAAAATAAGAGGTTACTTGTTAAAACCCTAATTTTCAAAAATCATCTTGAACTTGTGCAAAATTTGATTTCCATTTAAGTTTTAGATTTTTAATTATTCTCAAACTTATTTTCATTCCTACAATTCACATTTTCAATTTCCCTCCTTTTTCCCAAAATTCAAATTTCAAAATTAAGTGGTTAGGTCATAAAACCCTAATTTTCAAATTTAATTAGATTTTATGCAAATTTCAATTAATTTCATTCAAATTCATATTCTTAAACATTTTCCAAGGTGTACATATCCATTAGGTTTGACCTTTTTCAAAATTGCAATTCAATTCCTCTTTTTCTTCAAAAATCTAATGGGGTCCTATTTTTACATTTGAACCTTCATTTCACCCATCTAGAAATCGTAAAATTCACCAATTTTTTGGGGTTAGCTTTGAAATCATCTTAATATTCATCCTTGAAATTTTTTTAAAAATTTGGTCGGACCATGTGTGTTCTCGTCACGATCCTCGGCTTTTTTCCCAAAATTTCGGGAGACTGTTTTGTATTTACTAGCCTAAATCCAGAAGACTGGCTGATTTTATCGATTTTTTATCCCTCTAGAATTGGAAATACCTCCAAAATTTAACATTTCAAATTTCAAGAAATTTTTTAAAATTAAGACATAAATTATAGTCTACCCTGATTTTAAAATTAAGTGGTATCCCCTTGGCCCTAATTTTGAAATTTCAATTTCCTTTCATTTTTGGAAATTATGTCATCCTCTTCCTCCAACAAAGTTCAAATTGTGTAATCATTATTTTCTTACATTTTGCATTACTTAATTTTGTAATCTTTGTTCCAAAATTTAAAATTCAAATTTTCCCTTTAGTGCATGAGTTTTTCCACTATTAGTTCTACCTATCCTATCCCCATTAGATGAAACATTAGAACTAAGGCCTCCAAAGGTTTAATTACTGAGTAAATGGAGCCTAATTTGGGTGACTTCTTTAATGAGGGTCATACTAATTCTTCCCATCCTAATCATATGCATATTCACCCCATTGATGAATCCCATGATGAAGAAGAAGCTTTAACTAGAGTCTCTATAGATCAACTTTCCACATTTGACAATCAATTTGATAACTTTCAATAATGGATGTCCCAAGAATACCCTAATAGTGAAGCTCTTCCATTAATTGAAGGCCTTAAGCGCATGATTCAAAGTGATAAGAATGGAATTGATATATTGTGTGGTATTGCACATATTGTTGATTCTAATGTCATGCCTATCAAGAGTTCTGCCAAAACCCTAGGTTATTCACAACCTTCAACACAAGTCAATCCTTCTATTCCTTTGACTACTCTTATGACTAGTATTCCTACTTCTACCCCCAACATCATGGCTACATCAACTCAAAATGTCATTCCTACAACCATTGGTCATGGGGGCAATCCCTCTTCTTCATTTAATCCTTCATCTTTACCTATGTCTTCCATATGTATTCTTATTATTCCTCAGCCAATCAATGTGACACAAGGGGGAAATTCCTTTAACAACTTTGTTCCTCCTTTAAGTGTCCCTTTTCCTACCCAATCATCACCTATGCCTACTTATCATAATGTCCCACCACCTTATTCTCAATCCATTCCTTCCTTCAATAACATCACACCACCTTCTCAATCAACTATGTCTAACATCCATTCTTCTACCGAAGTGACAATTAACAATCTTGCTCAAATCGTGTCTTCCCTACAACAAAAAATTGCCTCTATGAGTCAATCCAAGTTTAGTGTTCCCGCCTTTGATGTTGTGAGCCCACTTTCTCTTGATATTGTTAAATTCATGCCACCTAAACATGTTGAGATCCCTCAATTAGAACTCTATAACTAAAAAGGTGATCCTCTTATGCATGTCAAAACATTTCAAACCTTGTGTACCGATTTTGCTTATGATAAAAGATTACTTGCAAAATTGTTTACAAGAACACTAAGAGATAAGGATTTGCAATGGTATTTCTCTTTGTCTTCTTGTAGCGTCCTAAAATTGTGACACTTGCAATTTCGACTGCATTTCGGTCTTCACGATGGCGATGCAACACTGAACCTGAATGGAGACCCCAAAACTTGTCCACGACACCAAAAACTGCATTTTCTAGCACCCTGTTGTCCCGGGAGGTGGGACCAGAGCACCCAGCGCCCTGGTCCTTCAGGACCAGGGCGCCCAGCGCCCTGGTCCCCCAGGACCATGGCGCCCAGCACCCTGGTCCCTGGCCCTATTTTGGGCCCGGTCTCCTATGGGACTTCGGGTCTTTTTGTTTGCAAAATGGAAAATAACATTTCCTAGTCGGCCTAAGGTCGGGAAAATCAGTCTATTAACCCTAATTGGCAAGTATATAAACTACATTTTCCTCTCCCATTTGGGTAGAAAGAAAGAAAAAAAGAAGATGAACATATGTGGAAATGATACTCAAGCATTCAAGCATTCAAGCATTCCTTCAAGCAATTGATCATTCCAAGTCTCCATTCAAGGCTAAGTGTTGCATTCAAGACAAGGATTCAACCATTGAAGAGGAGATCACATACTACTACTACAACATACAACAAACAACAACATCTATACCTTCGCACATAAGGATACAAACATCCTTACAACAAGGTATTAGTACTTGTTTTACATTACAGACATTTACATTTACAGCATTTCTCATTTCTTGGTTAATTCCAAAACCGGGGTTTGACCTAAAGGCAAACCCCTAATCCCTAACCCCCCAATCGTCTTCGCTTTTCTGTGTGTAGGTTGTAGGTACGCGGCTGAAATTGAAGATCTGGAATCCTTGTGCAGAGACGAACAAATCCCCCTTCATTTCGCGGATTTTTCGGAGGACCGTGTGCACGCCGGGGGCCATCGTCCCATCAACTTTCGCTCAAATTTGCAGGACAGCGCCGTATCGACATTTTACTGCTAATTCCAGGTCCGCAGCTTCATCCTATATCCGTATCTCAGTTTATAAGTGAATCTTTCTCACTTTCTATGCATTCCTAGCTCAATTCCTCTATCAACATTCTTTACAAAAGAGGGTAGCCTTGCTGTCTTAACCCTTGAAACTCATTTAGCATCCAATCTTGCATTGTGTGGGATTGGATCTTGTGGGTTTCAACCCCTCTTTTGAATGTAAAGTCTCCCTAAGTGAAAACTGTCAACCCTAGCAACCTCCCTTCTCTCTCCTTGGAGTTGGAAGAGGGGAGAGCAACTAGGGTTCGATCATTTTTCCGCTTTACACTTCTTATTATATCACTTCCTTTCAACAACTAGCAATTTTATCCAACAATTTCAAAACAACATTGGTCCTAAAATCACTTTGACTGATTTAATGCATTGTAAACAAGATGTTAAAGAAAAAGTGATTGATTTCATTGGTAGATATAAGCATTTGTGTGCTCAAATTTTTTTTCATGTACCTGATAATGATATTCAAAGAATTTTCATTTTTAATTTACAAAAAGATATCAGGGAAAAGCTTATTTTGTCTGAGTTTAATTACTTTCCACAGTTGTGTGCAACACTCCACAATTATCAACTGGTTGTGAGTCAAATAGAGCAATCCACTCCTATGGCTTCGAGTGATAAGGGGGGGAGTGTTCAACATCCATTTGTGAAGTTCAAACCAACAAAAATCTTCATCAAGTTCAATGATACAATCAACAACCACAATGTGAATGCTACAAAAGGTGTGCCTTCTATTTCTAAATCTTTCCAAAGAGAAAGATAATTTACTTCTTTGAATGAATATTTACATAGTATTATGTCTCAATTATTGCACAAAAATGTTATCAAACTTCCTCCTATAAAACAAGTTGATCCTTCTAAACTTGCATCCCCTTATTTTGATAACAATTCATTTTGTCAATTTCATCGTCAGCCTGGTCATGATACTGAGAAACGTTTCGTATTGAAGAATAAAATTCAAGATTTGATTGATAATAATACTATATCTAGATCCTTGTATTACATTTGACCCTAGCGAGACCATTAGAGCACCTAATGGCCCTTTCTACATAGTTGCAAAGGTTAAGGATATCCCTTGTCGTGGTGCCATTATTGATCCCTCTTGCATGGTTAATGTCATAAATGAAGAGTATCTTTTCACTTTACAATTGCATAAACCAATATATGATGCTTATAATGTGATTTTGAAGTTATTTGATGGCTTGTCTTGTCCTACCATTGGCTCTATCACCCTTCATGTTGAAGTTCATACTAAATCCATGGATGTTGACTTTGTTATCATACCCTCTTATGAGAAATTTCATGTGAAGTTGGGCTATCCTTGGCTATCTTCCATGAGGCTATTTCTTCTCCAATCCACAAGTGTCTAAAATTTCCTCACAATGGAGAAATCATAACCGTGAACCATATCTTATTTCCTCCATCCAAAAGAAGCCTCAGTGTTCCTATTGATTTTTTTTGGCCTAAACAATTTTAATCTCTTCCATCAAGAAGCGATGCTATTTTTCAATCTTATCAAAAATGGAAGAAAGATATGATCTTATCCTTAGGTCAACCTAGATCCCCAACAATTGACATTCCTAATATTCTTCAAGATGAGGTTCTTCCCCTCACGGATAGAACTAATCTCCCTCCTAAGAAATATCATCAACCTATTTCTATGGATGTGACTATACCTTCTCCTAAGGAGAACAACAATATTCCTCCTAAGGTTAGATCTATACCTCTTCCTCATGATGGACATGGTCTTCTTCCTACACCTACCATTCCTCCTTTCTATGGTGCAGTTCCACCTCCTTCCTCTTATTGAGAGAAGAGGCCTGCTTCTCCTCTTATTCAACCTAAAAGACCTCAACCTAAAATTTCAACTATCAAGGAGAGAAAGATTCCTACTTTTTTAAGTTTTCCTTCTCCTTCTCAGCCTTCCACTAAGACTCAATGAAATCGTTGTGCAAGAGAACACCGACAAAGACGTTGTGTTTGATCTTGTCAAGCTATCCCTCAAAATACTCAATCTCCTCAAACTCCAACAGTTGACATGATTCCCTTTTCTCTTAAGCAAGATGTTCAACCTACATCTCCAAATCATAAGTTGCACAAAACATGTGATGGTTTTACTCCTATTCACGTTCTTTCTCCTCCTTCTCTAAAATTTGATGAAGAAATGGGTGAAAATGTTATTCATCATGGCAATACAACTCCTAATTCTTCTGATAGTGAGTATGCATATGTTGATGTGGACAAGCATTTATCAACTAAATTTTCACAAACCCTAATCCTAGCTCCTAGAATCGAACAAAGTGACTTACCACATGACCATAGTCCTTGTTTGGATCTTGTGATAGCTACATCTGGTATGCTTGATGTCGTTCCTTTGGCGTGTTTCTTGCCTTACCAAAATAGTGATCAACAAGATCGAGAGGTGGATATCGTTCTAGATTAGCAATATTAGCAGTGTAGATCTTCTCTCTCTCTCTTTCTCTTTTGTGACCATTGTTCTATGTGTATCCTTGTTCTTCTATTGTTCCCTTAATGTCTACTTGGGGATGATGCAAAGCATTGAGATATTTTCTTGGTCTCTTTCATGTTGACTCAAAAGACATCCTCTATTCCCTTTCTTCCAAGCTTGTGTCCTTCTTTGGGGAATGACAATAATTATATGTACATGCATACATGATATATATGAGTTATCATACAACATACTGACACTGAGGAAAGTGAAACTACCTCATGTTTTGTGTTCATTATCCTTTGATTTATTCCTTGATTGGGGGCTAAATCCTTGTGATAATGTGCTCCCTCCCTTCTCTATCTCTTGGGTGTATCCTACCTTAAAGAAATCTCTCCCAATAAGAAGCATGTGATCGCTTTAACATAGGGGCATACACTCCATTCATATTTTCCTTCTTGATACTTAGAATTACTTAGTGAACATTCTTTTGCTTTGTAATCTTTAGTATCCTTGCTTTCATGACTCATAGTGAGGGCAACTTTGCTACTTGCAATCATGGTTATTTCCTTATTGATCTTCCCTTTTACTTTGTCAATTGAAGTCCTAAGATCCTAAGTCCATTTGGGGCTAGGTGCATCTTGCCTCCCTAATGTGGTAAAAGTCTTTCAATCCTGTTTCCTTGTACTTTACCAGCAGTATTGGCATACACTCATACTCCTACTAAAGTGGGGGCTAAATGTAGTATTGTAAAATTGTGAACCTATAAATTTTTCATCACATTAGGGTCCTCACGCACATGAGATTGAATCCTCTAACCTAATCAGAGACCGGAGACTGTTCAACCCTCATAATTAGCTTCTTTCTTGGCCTCCACACCACCCTATCTAAACTTTGCCCTGTAGAAATGGGTAGGATAGGGGTGTGGTGCCCTTGTCCCCCCTAGGATAGGGGTGTGGCGCCCCTATCGATTCCCTATTTTGGGACAGGACCCTTCCTAGGGTTGCATAGAAGGTTGTGCAGTGAGTGGGAAAAACTCTTGATGTCAGCCTATGACGAAAATCAAATTCATTGACATGTATTTAAGGGGTATTTGTCCTCTCATTTTCATAAGTGGAAGTTCAATTTGGTCAAGTTGCATAAGCAATCAAGCATTCAAGAGAATTCAAGAATTCCTTACAATCATTGAGCATCTCAAGTCTCCCTTCAAGGCTAGGTGTTGCATTCAAGTCAAGGACTCAACCATTGAAGAGGCGATTGATTTCAACATTCAATTCCACACAATAATTTCTATCAATGTTGCTATCACAACCTCCCTTGATTGATTTACATTTCAATCTTTCATTTACATCTACTTGCAAGTACTTTCTTTCATTACTTGGTTAATTCCAAAATTGGGGTTTGACCTAAAGGAAAACCCCCAATCCCAAACCCATTTTCCATTCTTTTATGTATGTAGGTTGTAGGTGCACAACTATAATTTCAGATTCAGGCTCCATTTCCAAAGGCAAAAAAACCCTTTTCGTTTCATGTATTTTTCGAAGGACCGTGTACATTCCCGCCACGGTCCAGGCAACTTTTCCTCAAATTTGTAGGGCCACTTCATCTAGACATATTACTACTAGATCCAGGTGCACAACTTCATCCCATATTCTAATCTTAAGTTATAATCACTTCTTTGTCACTTTTGCACTACATAATTCATTAAATTCCTTTCCATTTCAAATAGGAAGAAAGGATCAACTTATCATTCCCATTTCTCTTAGAATTCCATCTTCTAACTTTGGAGATTGAATCTAGTGTATTTTCCTCTCCTCTTCCAATCTAATTGGGTTGAAAGTGTTTGAAGGGAAATCTGTAGTGAAACTCTCATCTCTCCTTGGAGGGAAAGGGTAGTTTTCCTCTTGATCTCTCATTCACACATTCTTCACCCGCCAACACACATTGGTCCTATTACAAGATGCTTTGCCCCACTGGATCCACTCTCAGCACTCACTTCTCTGGGGTAGTCAAGAACCAGTCCCCATGGCGAAATTTGTATCTTTACTAAGAACTATAAGAATGTGAGTCGCTTCAGAGGTTTGACCTCCTGCGCCAACAACTAGAAGGTGTTTGGCTTCTAACACAAAAGGTATCTAGTAAGGGCATCTATTCGGGTGGCTATAATCAGCAGCATGTTACACTCTATTAAATAAAAGGCCTCCCATCCTATATAGGTTGCACTCTATAAGGTTTATGGGGAGTTATAATGTCACTATAGCAACATGTAACACCAGTTGCTTGAAACTTTCATCACAAAAACTTTTATTTATAGTGGCTTGGAAGATCTTGGCTTTAGCCCATTACCACTTGGGTCGTTCCCTCTCACTTGGCCTTATGGACTACTCAGGAGGAAGGCCCTCTAAAAGGAAAAACACAAAGAGCCTATTGCTCAAGACACAAAAGACCTTGTTGATTTTAAAGCACCAATTGAAGTGTTTGCTAAACTAAAGAAGACAAAGAAATCAATTTCAAAATTAAATCTTTGCCAAAGATCCTGCACCAAACTTGTTAGTAGTTTTGAAATGATACTCCTCCTGCAAGCACACAAGTTTGGTAAATTTAAAGATCCAAAAGACTTTGTGAAATAGGGGCCTTCGAGAAACATCTTTCTCCTTTTTGAACAGCTGCACCACTTTGTTAGTTGGATTAAAAGAGGTTATCCCTAAGAACCAAATATCAAAATCCTAAACAAAAGCCAAAAAATAAAAGTTGAAAACACAGACGCAGATGCAGGAATAGATCACAAATGCAGAAAGACGAGACACAAATGCAATTTTCAAATTTGAGACCTGCAAAATAGACAAAAAAACACAAACGCGACAGAAACTTCCATAGATGTAAGATCTAGACACAGATGTGATAAGAAAATAAAAATGTGATAAGAAGTTTCACAAACACAACTTCAGGGTGACAAATTTGCAAAATCAACAGAAAATAAGAAACGCAAAAATAATAGTCGTAGACGCTAAAACAGAACGCAAACATGATCAAATCTGTCACAGACGCAAAAAAATGTAGAATCGTTGCAATGTCGTAACTTTCAAAAACACAAAATCTACAAACAAGATGTCAAAATAAAAGGGACAAGAGTCCCATCGAGCGTGCCAAAATGTATATGGTGAAAAGTGGATCGTAAAAACAATAATTTTGAAAGACTAACAAGGATCCAACCACAAAACCTTCGCCTAACAATGAAAGCAATCCACCATACACAAATGAAGATACCTAAGACTGTACAAATAAACCAAACAACCAAATATACCATTCACATGTCTAGTAGGGTTTTGTTCTTCATCTCTTCCTATCTCCATTGCTTGTTTGATATATTTTCTCTCATATTTTATGTGTGCACAAGAGCTCAAAAAAGAACGAAAATTTGGTTGATAGCTTGATCGCAAGAAGGCTTGATTGTGTAATTAGTATGCTCATTAGGGTTGATAATGAATAAGAGCATCCTCTTATATAGAAGACATTGTAAAAAATGGAGGGATGAGATTGAGAGGTTTAAAGATAAATGGTTGGCTAGGATTAAAGGGTGGGTAAAGGGAATAATTAAATGATAAAGGGGGTAGGTAAGAGAAGAATTAAGAGGTGAGTGACATGTGTCATGGGTAGAAAAGGATAATGAATTAATTAAATAAATAAAAATTTATTTAATTAATAGATAAAGTGGGATCAATTAAATAAATAAAAAAATTATTTAATTTAGGAAAAGGACAATTTAAATATATAAAAGTATTTATTTAAATGAGGAAAGACTTAGAAGAGGATTAATGAATTAATTAAATAAATAAAGATTTATTTAATTAATAGAAGAATTAGGATAAAATAATTAAATAAATTAAAATATTTATTTAATTAGATAGGACAATTTTAGGTGTCTACACTATCTATGTGGACCTAGATATATATTGCTTATGGAGTGAGGAAATGAATTTTTTTATTTAGATGGACTCCCCTACAAGAATATCCTTGAGGTGAAAATTACCAACTCCCATTTAGCTCCACATTTCATTGACCTCATCGCAAATGAGCTAACTCTAAAAAAATGACTATTTATTAGATGGTGTAGGCATCTTGGGACTTTTAAGAATTTTTAGGAGTGATGGTGGATGGTATTTGGCCAACCACCACATGCTAATTCTAAGCTCCCTCTTTATTTTTTGATAAAATTATATGAAGAGTTTGTGTTGGGTTTGAGAGTCAATTATTTTGACTTTAGATCATTCCAGGGTGTTTTTGGTTGCATACCATAATAGAGGTTAGGGGCATGGGTTGAACTTGATCGATCCATGCCTTCTCATTATCATGTGGATCCTCCTCCTATTTTTATTCATGAACCCATTCAATAATGTGCAATGGATTTAGGATTAGGAGAATTAAAGTGTGCTCTTTGTTAGCCTTGGTGATCATACTACTGAGATAACAGTTGATGTTAGTGGTCATGATCATGGGGGAATATCAACTGGATTCAGTTCTAGTGCCACTCCATGTCTATCAAGATCTAATTTTTGTATGAGTTGTAATCAATTATGTTATGGATTTGATCATGGTGAATCCACTTCAAGTGCATGTGGAGCATCTGATGAGATTGCTTCATATGTATATTATCTATGTGTTGTGATCATGTCGTGGATCATCCTAAATAGGTATATATGTATGTTGAATTTATATAAATTTTATGAATGGTTTTTTAATGAACATAAATAAAAGTCTTTAACTCATATTGTTGATAGTTGTTGTCATTGGTGACTAATTTTTTTCATTGATCTATCAAATCTCATCTTATGTGTTTGCATTGATGATATGCTAACAATGAGCTTGATGGAAGTATCTGTTATTGATGTGTTATGTTGTGTATGTTGGAGAATGATGTCTTGGGTGTTGGTAAGGTGTTGTCATTGACAGATAGTGCAGATGGTTGATGGTTGAAAATATTCTTCATTGTGGACACCTACCTTCTTGGTGTTGATGTATGCACTTAGTATGTTGTGATAATAATTGTATGATGATGCTAATGCATTGAAAAATGGTGATTATGTTGATTCTCATGATTGGATGGTAAAGATACTATTATAATGATATCATATTTATATGAGGATTAAAATCATTAATTTGAGTATTATAATTAAGATGAGGATTAGAAGCATGATGATAAAGCAAATATGTTGATGATGGTGTTGATAGTCTTGTACTTGATATAAGTTATTATGATGTCTCTCCTATATCTCTTTAGTAAGAAATGTTGCTACATAGAGATTATAATCATTTAATATTGATAACGTGTGAAAGTGTAGGAAGTGTGCGGAATTTTGTCTAGAGAATGGTCTAGGTATGTGTAGGATCATGAGGGGCCAAAAAGTGGCGATATCTTGACGAAAGTCCTGATTGGTAGGCCAATTGAAAAATATCTATAAATTTCAAACGATATCACATTTTTTCAATCTGAAACATGTGTCACATTCTATGCTTGGTATACTATAGGATTAAAATAAATATTGAATTTCATAATTTTTTGACCAAGTTATGGTGGTCGAATATAGTAGTTTTTATATTTTTAAAAAGTTGTAGTAAAAAATCATAAATAATTATTTATTTTAAAAAAAAATTAAAAAAAATGTGTCACATATAGACATGAGTCTTCTACTTATATATAAAATCATATAAAAAAAAATATTATGATTTGATTGTGGCTAGGGTGGTCAGACAAACGCTCGCTTCTTATCTTTTTCTTGAAATTTTAGTCACACTGTAATGAAATATAAAATTTTCATCAAATAGAATTTTTTTTCTTCACAAAATAACTAGTAGCATAGAAACTACATTCATTTTTTTACAAATTATATTCT
Source organism: Cryptomeria japonica (assembly GCF_030272615.1). Lineage (NCBI taxonomy): Eukaryota > Viridiplantae > Streptophyta > Pinopsida > Cupressales > Cupressaceae > Cryptomeria > Cryptomeria japonica. Next base: position 135,992 of record NW_026728882.1, read on the forward strand.
TACATATTTTTGAAATAATGTTGGTAACTTATTAAAAAAAATTACGTCAAGTTGCCTAACTCTATTTTTCTGATTTTCATTGCCACTTAAGGGCCTATTTGGCCCACCATGATCCTACACATACCCATCCATATTCCTCAATATTTAATGATGTGGTATTGTAGTTTGGATCTTAACGTGTATGTTTGTGGATATTCCACTCCTATCTTTTCAAGTCCTTGGTGTTGTAGAAGATGTGTTTGGTAATTATTGTATATTGGTAGGTTGATGTTTTTTAAGGATTGATATAGAAAATGCTTCACGTTTCTCAGCATTGTTATCTTTGTCGATGCATCTTGGGGGGTATTCTTATAGTGTTTGTGTTGTGTTTTACTTTTACTTCCTGGTGATGATGGGTACTGCAATTATGATTTTTGATGTTTTATTTCATGATTATGTTGTCTGGGCATCCGAGTATGAGCAACTCTATATCACTATACTTGTGCTAGCTTGTCTTTAAATGAATGTGGAATAATTATATGGGATTTTTGTTGGATTCTCGATGGATATCTCTATGTGATCATATTTTTGGTGTTGCATATTATCTAGATTATTTGTAGTTATCTTGCTGACAAGGCTTGATCTTTTTCTTATGTTGAGCCTTTAGGGACTTGTACCAACATTTAAGGTCGGTTGAGTTGTATTTGGGTCCTACTATGCCTTGTGGAAATCTTCATTGAGTAGATTCATTTAGAATATTTGTCTACACATTTCATCTACATATTACCTTGTTGCCAAATTGAACAAATATACATTTAAGCCTATGATATATGAGGCTACATAGGCATATGTATCAAGTTTTTTGAGGCTACTCTATGTCTTGGTTTGGACAACTTTCACTGCAATATTTTTTTGTGGAAAACTTTTCGAGATCATTCTTTGCCCTTATTCTAGTCGAGATAATTATAGTTTTGAGATGTTGATGAGGATAAATTTAGAGGATCATTTCATTTGCAAGTAGTATGGAGTGTGGAATATACAAGTAGTTTAGTGTGTGGTTGAAGTTTTGGTGTTGAATTAGCAATTCAAATGGTTGCTTAAGGTAGTGTGTCAAGAGTAGTTGCATTCTAGGGAGATGGATGGATGTAGTGATGTTGAAGGCTTACTCATCATAACTCATATATTGATGTATATTTCTTAGAGATGGTGTACTTCCTTAGTGTGTCCATTGTATCTTTCCTTGAGGTAGTGAACCTCAACTGCAAGTTATTTCTTTGAGAAGTTAGCTTCCTTAGGTAGTGAACCTTAAAAAAATTTATAATATTTTTCATATAGTGTAATTTAAATCTAATTTTAGTTTTTCTCTTCTTGGATTTTCCACATAAATCTAGTGTTTCATTGTGCATGTGTGTTCATTTTTTTTTATTTCATTGGTGTTGATTGAATTTGAATTGTTCCATAAAGTTAAGTTTTGTTCAAGATTGATTCCCTCCCCTCCTCTTAATGTTGGGGCATGTTCAACAATTGGTACATTAGATCCAAATTCTTCTTAAGTAATCTTAACCAGTTGAGGAAGGTCTAGGATGGCACAAGATGGGTCTAGAAGATATCTAACTTTAATGGTTCAAACTACATAATTTGGAAAGTAAGAATCGAAGCATGCTTGTCCTCTTTAGGGTTTGGAGTTTGGAATGTAGTTAGAGATGGTTATACTCCTCCTACTCACCTATTAGATGCATAGAGATTAGACTATATGAAAACAATGGAAAATCAAGGAATACAAATATTGAGTGAATTGGATGACTCTGAATCGGTGAAGGTGATTAATTGGAATGCTACTAAAGATGTTTGGGATAAGCTTTATTAGAATATATGAAGGAGATTATAATGTACAAGGTAGATCAAGATCCATAACTTCAAGTACAAATTTGAGAACTTGAGGATGTCAAAAGATGAAGACATTGCTAGCTATATGTTCTTGATGACTAAAGTTGTAAATGGAATCAAAGGTATTGGTAGAGAATTGAAAGAAGATGAGGTTGTGGAAAAGGTACTTCTCTCTCTTCCTAAATATTATATTTGTAAAGTTTCTCCTATTGAAGATAGTAAAGACTTGGATAAATATTCAATGGTTCAACTATATCATGCTCTCACTACTTTTGAGATGAGACAGTTTGACAAAGATGCCCTTAAAAGGGAAGTTGCATTCAAAGCTAGTAAGAAGGTAGAAGATGAAGATGCTAATCATTTTGATGATAAAATTGCAGCAAACTTTGTGAGGAGATTGAAGAAGGACAATGACAAGTACAAAGGTAACGTACCTTGCAAATATTTTAATTATAGAAGAATTGGTCATTTTTCCTCTAAATGTACTTTTAGAGAAGATAACAATAAAAGAGGAGAAGATATAAATAAAAGAGAAAAACTTCAAAAGAATTAATTATTCCAAAGAAATACGCTATTCATCTGAAAATGAGGATTGTGATGATCCAAATAATGAAATACTATTTATCAATGTGAAAGTTGATGACAAAAGGAATAATGTTGAAAATTATAAAAAGTCCAGTACCTTCTAAATAGAGAGAAGTTTAATAAAACATCAACAATTGTATGGAATTCCTTTCATGATAAATAAGATCCAAATGCTTGGGTGATTGATAGTGGTTGCTCCAATCACATGGCTAGTGATAAGAAAGTTCCTCAATCTTAACAAGTGGAATGGAGGATATATCAAGTTTGGTGATGAAGGGTTTGCATAAATTTGTGGAAAAGGCATCGTAACTATTGATGGAAAGAACAAGAAAAAGGATGTTATTTATGTTAAAGGACTAAAACATGATATTCTCAATGTTAATCAAATGTGCAACAAAGGATATAAACTCATATTTCATGAAATATGTTGTGAAATCAGAAAGAAAAACTTTATGAGACTAGTTGCAAAAGAAACAAAAACTTATGGAAATGTTTATCATCTAAATGAGGCTAAAGGAAGAAGTTGTCTGATGGATCACAACAACATCGACAACATGGTGAAGTTAAGCTCTACACATGTAGTATGAGACATGCTAGAGGTCATCAAGACTACAAACACCCTATGCAATGAATTTCAAATGGAAAAGCAAACTAAGACAAGGTTCAAGAATAGGGAGTATTCTACTACAAGACCTTTGAATATTATACATATTGATCTATGTAAGCCTACAAGGATATGTTGATTAGATTGAAAGGACTGGAATACTGAGAGGGGGGGTTGATTTAGTATTCCCATAGATATAAAAACTTTTCTCAGATTTTAGTCTTGCATAGAGATATCAATCTTCATCAAACAAACTTAACAAATATAAAACAATAAATGAAGAATAAACATGAAGAACACAACCACAAGACAAACATCGGATTTTATGTGTGGATAACCCAAATGGGAAAAACCATGGAGAGTGTCAAATCTAAGGAGAATATAACTAGTTATATGGTGTTTACAAAAGGGGTGGATCACTGCCGAGTGACTCACTTCTAGATTACAAAAGTGGCTCACTGCCAGACTACTCAATACAAAGATACAAAGAAATGACTTACTATCGAAATTCTCACTGCAATAGAAAAGGTTCAATTGAAAAGGATTGCATCTCCAAATGCATATATATGATTAGTTCAAAGATTAAGCTCAAATTACAATTTACAAACTCTTATAGTAGATTTGATTAAAGATCTTTGTAGAACTATCATGCAGTAGATCCGGTGAAGGACTACTTTAGTACGCAAAATTGTATGTCTTCGCTATCAACTACTCAAACTTCACACACTACTACCTTCGCTACTAGCTCTCTTTCACATATCTCATGAACTTTCTTAATCTCTTTCTCAAACACATATTCATACCATTCCATGTCATTCCTCATGCTACAATATATATATATATATATATATATATATATATATATATATATATATATATATATATATACTAGAGGGAACATACCAAATAGTTTGTCGGTCAAGCCCAACATGTTAGCAAGACACTCATGTTTGCCTCAACCTTCTCAAAATAGGTCACAATGTCTTCTCCTTCCTCCATCCTCAGATATTGTATCTTCTCTTAGTTGTTAGCCTCTTTGTCAGCTTGAATCTTTCATTCCCTTCATAGATGTCTTTCAACTTTTGTCAAACCTCATAAGTAGTATTCAAAGAGAACTTTAGTTAATTCAGCTTTTGATAATGCATTAAAAAATAGCATACCTTGCCTTTCATTTTCTTCATAATCTTGAATCGCATCCGGAGTGTTGAGACCATTCACTGGTAGAACATACTTAGTTTCCACAACCTTCTAAGTATTGTAACCCAAAGAAACCAAATTACCTCTCATCTTCAATTTCCAAAAACTATAATCAAATCCTTCAAAGATAGGAATGGATAGCTTGTGTGCCATCGGATCAGGATCTACCTCAAGTAGTTAAGCTTTATAACAAGGAACAATAGCTCTGATACCAGTTGTTGAATATACAAGCGACTGAGATGATGGGTGAATCAGTTGACAATAATTTTTTCTTTTAACCTTAATGCATAGATCCAAAATATGTAAATAGATTTAACAAAATTTGAAAATGCATGCAAGAATCTAATCAGACATGAGAAACACCTGAATTTACGTGGAAAACCCAAGAAGGGAAAAACCACATAGAATGGTAATTTTTTATATTTAAACAATAGTTAAGGTGATTTTTACAAAGTGTGGCTCATTGGCAATGTGCTCATTGTTGGTGGGCTCACTACCCTAAAAGGATCACTACCAATATGCTCATTATCGAAGAAGAAAGAAAGACATTTAGAGAATCCATCACAAAAAAATGCAATCTACACTATTGGAACTGCTTCTGGTAGTAATCCACAACATTATACTCACACAATCACTGGATTTTTTTAATCTCACATGTCTTCAACACAAAAATCCATATCCCAAGTCATCAAATCAAACTCCTATATATACTGTCTTCGAAAAACATAATTCTCAATGTTGGTTGAGATAGAGATCAAAAATAGGTCTCCACTAAACATTCCAGTGGTGGTAAGAAATGAGAAGTGGACCATATCACACTGTTCATCTTCCAACATATCAACGCGCTACATACATCACCAAAGTTGGACCTAAAATGCATCTGCACGCTATACAACCTCAATAAGTAGTCTAAGGCCTCAAGCTCCAAACCAATCTAGACCCAAAGATAATGCATAGAAACATCTTCCAAGATACCAAAATGCATCTGGTGAAATCGGGAAACCTCCAACCACACAACGTACTTAGATCAAATAATCTTGCTCACTATACCACATCTAGACTTAATCTGGACCAAAGGATTTGACATCAATGACAACACATAATGCAATGCTCACAAATGTTACATCAAAAGAGATGAAGAAGACTTGAGAAAATTTGATTCAAGAAGTGATAAAGGCATCCTCCTTTCGTACTCAACAAGAAGAAAGGCCTATAGACACTACAAAAGGAAACTGAGATATCTTAAGATTTATGAATGATAAATTATCTCTTTATATAGAGTTCTCAAGGTATTTCCTAATTTAAGTCAACTTCCAACTATTAAATAAATATATCAAATTATATCAAAAATAGAAGGAGCTAACACTTGTACACATTCAATTTTGGGCCCCTTTTGGCACCCTAGTCCCCTAGGACTGGGTCACTAGGTGCCTGTAGTCCACTCAAAAAGGGACTATAAAGGGTAGTGGCAAAGTGCTAGGGCCCAAGACATAAAATTTTGTCCCAATTTCGTACATGAAAATAAAAGGATGTGATAATGCCCAAAAAGACTTGAAATGACCCAGGAGGAGACACACTAAAACAAGGACCCAAAATAGAGTGTGAAATTTTACGGGGATACAATTTACAACACTACAACAGTCAAAAAGCCACTAGGGGGAAGGAGTGTAGGGATTGTTGTTGGTTTGTATGACTATAATCCAAAAATCCAAATCAGTCCCAAGGAGAAAGCAATAAGTATTTATTTTCATGTAGTGATCAATGGAAATCAATTATCTATTTTGCCTCTTTCTAAATATGTTCATTGTAACATTGTTAGTATTATCAACTATTTGTTCATGTCTATCTATGCATCTACAACATTTGACAAATCCATTTTTGTGCATATCCTACAATAATGGCATCCAATGCATTTGTGTTTCCACATTTTGCATGAATTCTTATGAGACATAATGAGTTGATTCACCTACCAATTGCATTTGCATGAAAGTTTCTAAAGCCTTATTCAACAAATCTATTTTGATCATATTTATTAATTAATTAAAAATTACAATATAATAATTTTTTTATTTCTAATTAATAAACAAATTTAATAAAAGATGCACTGTACATGCTACATAGACATTTTGATTTATGCCTAACCCAGCATAGCATGATATGAGAAGTTTCTATAACCTTTTATACGAATCCATTTTTGCATGTTCAGTAAAAATTCCATTCCTGAGATGACATCTCTTAGAGGATTTCTGCCACGCATCTGCCTTTTACTTTTACTCGAAGGTTTCTAATACTTATAAATGAATATATATAATTTGTACTTTTGAGACCATATATCAACTAGGCATTCAGTGAAACAGTCCACGAGCCTCATCTTGGTCTTTAGAGTGTAGGACCCAGTATAAGAGCGTAAAGCTATGTAGGATTATGATATGTAGTGTGTTTGTGAGAAAAGATGTACTAAGTTTAACCTTTGCAGATACCTCTGGCTACCATTATCAACTCCCTCAGGCCTTTTTGTCAAGCGAATCGCATACCGTGTCTGAGATTACATAATCTGCATGAATTTTTAATTACATGGAGGGTTGAACTCATCAAGAATATCATACTATTATATTGTGTTTTTTCTCTTTTCGGAGGGGTAATTCACAATCGATCTTAAATCACACATATTAAACGTAAAAAATGTCAATCAATTCTAAATGATTAACATTTTAAATCTAAAAAATCTTCAACCCATTCAGTGATTCCACATATATTAAGTAGTCGGTTCTTTAAATCTGCATGGGGACGAATTCTTTGTTTGTTGATATCCTTCCATATTAGCGTCTCATCATGTGCTTATCTTGGCATCCTCGTTTTGCATGCATTTCATTCTCAGACTCTGCAACCACATTATCTGACAAAGTTTTCTTTTCTTTCCATTTTACTTATGCCATGATGGGTAAAAACTCTTGCATGACCTGATAAATGCATTTCCTGATTTATGCATGTCTATGGCAACTTGTATTTGTATGCTCCTTTCCTCGCTATTTCCTATGTATGCTCGCTTTTTCTTGGAAGAATTTTGTTAGAGCCTATTGCATAGTTCTATTTTAAGAGACCTCATAATTTTTAAATCCCATGCGATTAAATATTTGCTTTGAGGCATTCTATTTAGCAAATTGTGAGCCATTTCTATGGATGTTGACCTGTGTATATGTAATATGATGGAAATGAATGCAGAATATGATTTACACCTAATATTTATTTTACTTGAGATAAATGTTTTATTTGAAGGGAATACTACTGTCACTGAGAGGGGGTTGAATCAGTGATAGAATTAAATAAGAATTTTCAACCTTTCAAAGTTTATGATCAGTCTTTATTTGAATAATATAAGATTTGAATCTTTTAGTTATACAGACTTGAGAAACTATCAAATAATGAATATAATAAGCACCACAAATAACACAAAAGATTTATGAGTGGAAATCCTTCTGGGGTATAAAAACCACTCTCAAAGAATGCCTCACTAGCTTACTCAAAATATCTCACTGTCGGGTACAATGTATCTCACTGATATCACAAGAGTTCAATGCCTCACTAGCAATAGTCAAATTATCTATAAAGTAGAAGAGAATATAAAGAGATGACCCTCTATTTTCTATACAAATCATAGTACATCTATTGCAGAGTAAACCTCTTATAAATCTGCAATTATCTTTGTTCATGACATAGAATTATTCCTCAAAGGCTAGTTTAAAAAGATACTATCTTTGTTTCACCGAGCTTCTGTTATAATCAAATTGTTTATTCACCTTTCAGAGATCAGACATTTAGAAAAAAACAAAAAATTAACCCATATCAATTCCCCTATTCTTCTTATAACAAAATAGACTTGTAACCAAATAACTATCTTCGACCAGTTGTATAGAAGTTCATTAAGCAAAATGAACTATAATGAAAAGCAATTGACTGTTAAGAAAATTAATCATGTGTGTCGACATGAACAATTGCATGAGAAAAATGTCAATCATACTGCCATCAGAATGTCAATCAATCTGCTCAAGAGATGTCGACTACTCTACCATTATAGTTGACTGTATGCTGAAGGAACCAGAACCGACTAATCTTAAAACTGAATTGGGTTACAGGAAAAAGCCAAGAAGATGAACATTCACTAAGTCTGAGAAGATGTTCTTAGCAAAGAGAAAAGACATTCATCCGAATACAAAGAGAGAGCAAATTATATAATCCAAAATACATTGCATATTTGTTCAAAGGAATCATATACAAAGAGTAGATTAACTCCAAATAGCTTCACCATTTTGTTGACTAACTCTGTAGTGTCGACAACAGAAGCATCTTTATCATATCCACATAACACAACACATCCAAACACACAACCAGTTTATATATTCCAAAATACATTGTATATTTGTTCAAAGGAATCATATACAAAGAGCAGATTAGCTCCAACTAGTCTTCACCATTTTGTTGACTAACTCTGTAGTGTCGACAACAGAAGCATCTTTACCATATCCCCATAACACAATTATTGGATATTGTCATGCAATGCTGCTGCTAGGATATGTTGTTGTCATTGATGTCAACATACTCCTGTGATTTATTACGATGTGTTTGGGAAGATTTTTTGATCCGGTTTTGCTAATGTTGCTTTGCTAATCACTGTTTTGTTGAGTTTGGTATATCCTCTAGTATATTCTGGTGTGATCAGATCTAGTGCTAATATTTTGGGATATTGTTTGGAATGGTCTTGTGTATCTTCATTTCAAATGGTTCATAATTTGGTGCTTCGCAAGTTATCTTTCTTTGTGACAGTTGTTGAGCTTTCAGACATTGACCTATGAAGATTTGAAAAGTGGTGGTGGTGGTGGAGCTATTTTTGATGATTCTAACGTGCTTGCTAGTGTTTCTTAGTCGTTTCCTATTCACTTTGATGATCTAGTTTTGCTGATGTTGCTTTGCTGATCACTGTTTTGCTAAGTTCGGTAACTACTCTGGTATATTCCAGTGTGATCAGATCTGGTGCTAATATTTTGGGATATTGTTTGGGATGGTCTTATGTATCTTCATTTAAAATGGTTCATGATTTGGTGCTTTGCAAGTTGTCTTTCTTTGTGACAGTCGTTGGTTGGTTGTGTTGTTGAACTTTCAGACATTGACCTGTGAAGATTTGAAAAGTGGTGGTGGTGGTGCAGCTATTTTTTATGATTCTAACATGCTTGTTAGTGTTTCTTAGTCGTTTCCTATTCACTTTGATGATCCACATCGATCGTTGAGTATTTTTTTGGTGGTTTTCATCAACTAGTATTGATCTGTGTGTTATACGGTTTTTCTTGGTGGTGTAGCGTGTTGTGATTGATCTTGGCATGATTTCCAATGGAGTTGTGCATTTAGGGATTTGATTTAGGACCATGTTATGCTATGTAAACCATTATATTGGTCCAGTGGTCGATCTTTGTATCATGTGATGTAATTTTGTAATTGAAGATTGAGGGTTTAGCTGATCTTGTTGTCAAGGTTGATGAATTGTATATATAAGTGATATAGTCATATAATTTGGGTGTCGTTGTTGTGTCTGCACTATCAGAGAGAGGTTTTTGTGCGAACAAGTGATTTATCCTTCGGTGTTGAGTTTAAGGAGAGATTGGTGTTGCAGAGTAGAAATTTGTGCTTAACTAGAACTGTAATCAGGCATTTGGAGATGCTATCTTTTCAGTTCATTTCTTCTAGATTGTAGTCTAAATCTTATTGTAAGTCGGTGAGACTTCCCTGAGGGTTGTAGCCTTCTGAGCCATTATATTTGAGCAATGAGCTCTAGGAAGTATGTCTGAATGCATGTGCATTCCCCATTGTAATATTTTCACATACTACTACAGAGTATCATCTTACTATGGATAGGTTCCCACCGTGGTTTTTCCCTTAATCGGATTTTCCACGTCAAAATCTTGGTGTTGTGTGTTGTTCTTTCAATTTGCCTATCTGTCATATTGCTATAGTTTATTAGATCTATTTTTGGTGGTTAAGTTTTTTATTTCGGTGAAGATTGATTCACCCCCCCTCTCAATCTTCCTTCTTGATTGTTGCTAACAATTGGTATCAGAGCTAGATCCTCCGGTAGAAGCTTAATAACTTGAGGAGATCCAGAATGGTAGCTCAAGGTGTTGTCTTTAAGAAGGACAGTCTGAGGTTTGATGGAAGCAATTATACTATATGGAAGAGCCTAATGGAAGTGCACTTGAAATGTCTTGGTGAAGATTATTGGAAGATTACAAAGAATAGTTATGTTGTTCCTTAGAATGGACCGTATACTCTTGATGAGATCAAGGAAGCAGAACATAATATTAAAATGAAGGAAGCATTGCTTAGTGCCTTGACTGATTCTGAGATGACAAATGTAATGGGACTTCAAATCGCACATGAGATATGGGAGAAGCTTGAGATCCAGTATGAAGGTGATAAACAAGTGAAGGTTGCTAAGTTGCAGAGTTTGAAAGGAAAATATGAGACATTGAAGATGGGAGATGATGAGAACATACACTCTTTTATGGCTAAGGTGAATGATCTTGTCCTAGGTATCAGATGTGTCAGTGGAACCATTGAGGAAGATGAAATTGTTGCTAAGGTGTTGAGATCCTTGCCTCCTTCTTATAAACATAAAGTTGCTACTATTGATGAGATCCAAAGTGCGACTGCAGTGACAAGAGATGTGTTGGTTGGAAAGCTTGCTACATTTGAGCTGAGTGGATTTAGAGAATCACATGGAAAGTCTGAGACGGCATTTAGAGTGTTTGCATCTATATCCAGTAAGCATAAATATGATCCTAATGAGTGCAGAATATCTAGATATGTGTGTGTGTGAGAGAGAGAGAGAGAGAGAGAGAAGATGGAAGAGCAAGAAAGGGAGCTAGATGAACTTGAAGCATTGATTGCCAAAATATTTCCCAAAGGTGTCGGTAAGTATGATGGAAAGTTGCATTTGAAATGTTTCTCTTGTAATAAGATAGGACATTTTGCTTCTAGATGCCCAAAGAGAATGGCTAAGTATGAAAGGCATGATAAGTTTGATAAGCATGATAGGAATGATAGATATGACAAGCATGAGAATTATGATAAGTCTTACAAGTCTAATCAGAAGTTTAGAAATCAGAAGAAGAGTTATTATGTTGTTGATGAAGGTGTTATAGATGAAAAATCAGAAGGAGATGAAGTTGTGTTTATTGCTATTAAAGAAGATGGACCCTTACCTGTTGATTCCACTGTTGTACTGTTGAGGAGAAGGCTTTAGCTGCTAAGATTGAAGAGAAAGATGAATGGGTAATTGAAAGCAGTTGTTCACATCATATGACCAGTGATAAAAGCAATTTTGTGAGAATGGAAAGATATGATGGTGGAATAGTTATATCTGGAGATGACAAAGCCTGTGTAATTTGTGGGAAAGGTTCTATTTCTTTTGATGGTAAGCATAACACTGATGATGTCTTGTATGTTGAAGGTTTGAAGCATAATTTTTGAGTGTTGGATAGATGGTTGATAAAGGTTATGATCTACAATTCAAGGATGGTAAATGCAAGATCTTGAATGCCTATGGTATAGAGATTGCATCTGGAACTAAGACTGAAGGTAACATTTTTTATTTGAATGCTAGTGAGAAAAGTTGTTTGATTGCTCAAATAGATGAGAGTTGGTTATGGCGTAGGAGAATGTGTCATGTGAATTTTGATTAAATGATTAAGACTAGTTCTGCACATGTTGTTAGATATTAGCCTAAGATTGTTAAGCTTGCTAATCTAGTATGTAAGGAATGTCATTTGGGTAAGCAAACAAGGATTTCTTTCAAAAGAAAATAGTATACATAAGAAAGATTGCTAGATCTTGTACATACTAACCTGTGTGGACCTACAAATGTTAGAAGTGTGCAGGGTGATAGATATTTTATGCTACTAATTGATGATTATCCTAGGATGATGTGGGTTGTCTTTTTGAAGGAGAGATCAGAAGCATTTGATGAATTCAAGATATTCAAAGCTAACGTGGGGACTGAGTCTGGATTGAAGGTGAATTTTTTGAGATCTAATAGAGGTGGAGAATTATGTTCTGGTGAGTTCAATTCATTCTGTGAGAAGCATGGGATTAGAAAACAATTATCTGCTCCTAGAACCCCTTAGCAGAATGGAGTTGTTGAGAGAAAGAACATAACTATTTTGGATGTTGCAAGAACTATGCAGATTGAAGGAAATGTTTCGAAGATTTACTGGAGAGAAGCTATTAGCACTGTTGTTTATACATTCAACAGAGTTCATATCAAAGGTGATACTGGTAAGACCCCTTATGAGTTATGGTTTTGTCTTTTTCCGACTATGATATATTTCAGAGTATTTGGTAGAAAATGTTATATCAAGAGAGATGAGGACATAGGAAAGTTTGATGCTAGAAGTGATGAGGGAATTTTCTTGGGGTATTCTACAAAGAGAAAAGCCTACAGGTGCTAGAATAAGAGACTGAGAAAGATTGTAGAAAGTGCAAATGTGAAGGTGGATGAGAACCTTGGGAAAGAGATTAGAGCATGTGGTTATGATGATGATCAACATATTATTTTAACGCCTATTCAGCCTGAAGATCCTAAGCAAAATGACCTGGTAGAGACTATTGACCCAGATGTTGATGTTGTTGGTGAAGGATTGCAGGAACCTGATAATCAAAATAATCAGAAGACTCTGAGGTATGTGAGACTAAATCATTCTGAAAATAAAATCATTGGTGATAAGAATAAAGGTGTAATGACTAGAAAAAGGTTAGCTACTGAAGAAGTATGCTTGATTTCTAAAGTTGAACCTAATGATGTTTTTGAAGCTTGTAAAGATGAAATTTGGACGAGAGATATGGAAGAAGAACTAGATCAAATTGAAAATAATAATACATGGGAACTTGTGCCTAGCCATAAGGATAAGAATGTTATTGGTACTAAATGGGTATTCGAGAATAAATTGAATGAAGCTGGTGAAGTTGTTAGAAATAAAGCTAGACTAGTTTGCAAAGGATACTCACAACGGGAAGGAATTGATTATGAGGAGACTTTTGCCCCGGTTTCTAGACTTTAAGCTGTGAGATTGTTGCTTGCTTATACTTCTTATAAAGATTTCAAGGTATATCAAATGGATGTCAAATCTGCCTTTTTGAATGGTGATCTTGAGGAAGAAGTGTACATTAAATGCCTGATTGATTTTCACTGTCAGATGATGGAGACATGGTTTGTAAGTTGATGAAAGCTCTTTATGGATTGAAACAAGCCCCTAGAGCCTAGTATGCTAGACTAGATAAATACTTGTTGAAATTAGGATTTACTAAAGGTGTTGTTGATAGTAATTTGTATGTCAAGATTGAAAATGATAACATCCTAATTGTTGAAGTCTTTGTTGATGATATTATCTTTGGTGGTGATGATAACTTGAGTATGAAGTTTGTCGGTGATATGTAGAAGGAATTTGAGATGTCTATGATTGGTGAGATAAAAAATTTCTTAGGTTTGCAAATTGCACAGACTGGAAAAGGTATATTCATATCTCAAACCAATTATGTGAAGGAATTGTTGAAGAAGTTTGGGTTAGATGACTCCAAACCGGTTGGAATTCCTATGGTGACTGGTTGTAAACTATCTAAAAATGATGAATCCCTAAAAGCTAATCAGAGTTTGTATATGTCTATGATCGGTGGACTGGTATATCTTACACTGACTAGATTGGACATTATGTATGCTATGTGTATGGCTGCTAGATATCAAGTTGATCTGAAAGAGAGACATGTCACTGTTATTAAGAGGATATTCAGATACTTAAAGGGAACTATGGAATATGGTATCCGAGGAATGATGATTTCATGATATGTGCTTACACTGATGCTGATTGGGCTGGTGGTGTTGATGACTGGAAGAGCACTACCAGTGGAGCATTCTAGCAAGAAACAAGATTCAGTGTCCTTATGTATTGCTGAAGCTGAGTACATTGTTGTTGCTAGTAATTGCACTTAGGTAGTTTGGATGAAGCAAATGTTGAAAGATATCAAAGTTATTTATGATGAGCTTACTATTATTTACTATGATAATTCAAGTGCTATTAACAGTCAAAGAATCTAGTGCAACATTCAAAGAATAAACATGTGTCAATAAAATATCATTACTTGAGAAAGCAAGTCAGTGAAGAGAAGGTGATGTTGGAGTATGTATCTACAAAGGAACAAATTGCTGATATTTTCACTAAGCCTTTGCCTGCAGATACATTTTTCTATTTGAGAGACAAGTTAGGGGTATCCACCCCTCCAAATGAGAAATATATGCATTAAGTTGCATCAATCCGGTGGAAGTCAAAGCCTTATCTTTTTATCCGGATTTGTGTGTTGGTGTTGCTCCTCTATTGGAGTAGTCTGTGTTCTGGGGAGAGAGATTCATGTTTCTATTTTGGAGAGTTTTTTTTTCTAATTTGTGAGATTTGGCATTTTTGTCAAAGGGGGAGAGAGATCATGTGAAAAAATTCTTTCTAAGTCCTGATCTTAGGGGGATTTTGCTGGAGTTTGCTGGTGATATCTTCTTTCTTTGCACTGACTATTTTTCACATTCATATGTTGCCATCAATGCCAAAGGGGGAGATTGTTGGATATTGGCATGCATTTTTGCTGCTAGGATATGTTGTTGTCATTTATGTCAACATATTCCTGTGATTTATTCTAGTGTGTTTGGTAAGATTTTTTGATTTGGTTTTGCTATTGTTGCTTTGCTGATCACTGTTTTGTTGAGTTCGGTATGTCCTCTGGTATATTCCGGTGTGATCAAATCTGGTGCTGATATTTTGGGATATTGTTTGGGATGGCCTTTTGTATCTTCATTTCAAATGGTTCATGATTTGGTACTCCGCAAGTTATCTTTCTTCGTGACAGTTGTTGATTGGTTGTGTTCTTAAGCTTTCAAATGTTGACTGATGAAGATTTGAAAAGTGGTGTTGGTGCAGTTGTTCCTGATGATTATAATATGCTTTCTGGCGTTTCTTAGTCATTTCCTATTCACTTTGTCAATTTGTAGTGATCATTGTGTGATTTTTTGGCTGTTTTTATCAACCAGTAATGATTTGTGTGTTATACAGTTTTTCTTGGTGGTGTAGCGTGTTGCAGTTGATCTTGGCGTGATTTCTGGTGGAGTTGTGCATTTGGGAATTTGATTTAGGACCATGTTATCTTATGTAAACTATTATATTGGTCTGGTGGTCGATCTTTGTATCGTGCGATACAATTTTTTAATTGAGGGTTGAGGGTTTAGTCGACCTTGTTATCAAGGTTGATGAATTGTATATATAGGTGATATAGTTATGTAATTTGGGTGTCATTGTTGTGTCTACATTATCAGAGAGAGTTTTTTCTATGAACAAGTGATTTATCCTTCGGTGTTGAGTTTGAGGAGGGATTAGTGTTGCAAGGTAGACATCTGTGCTTAACCAGAACTGTAATCAAACATTTAGAGATGTTATCCTTTCAATTCATTTCTTATAAATTGTAGTCTGAATCTTATTGTAAGTCGGTGAGACTTCCTTGAGGGTTGTAGCCTTTTGGGTCATTATATTTGAGCAGTGAGCTCTAGGCAGTATGCCTAAATGCATGTGCATTCCCCATTGTAATATTTTCACATACTACTGCAAAGTATCATCTTACTGTGGGTAGGTTCCCACCATGGTTTTCCCCTTAACCGGGTTTTCCACATTAAAATCTTGGTGTTGTGTGTTGTGCTTTCAATTTGCCTATCTGTCTTATTGTTGTAGTTTATTAGATTTGTTTGGTAGTTAATTTTGTTATTTTGGTGAAGACGGATTCACCCCCCCCCCCCCCTCTCAGTCTTCCTTCTTGATTGTTGCTAACAACAAACATCCCCATGATTAATATCATTATCATAACATAAGAGAGTCATCTACACTTCATCAAAACAAAACGTGTAGAATGTTGTAGTCATCAAAATCATTTTTGCCATCAAAATGCCCAAAAGTACAACATTTTTTCCTTTGCCATTCTTGTCCATCATTTGGTTCATAGTTAAATAGTTTGTACCCATGTTCTCACAATTTTAATTAGTATTGCTTTCAAATTAATGTTTATTAGTTTAGATAGTTAAAGTTCGATGATTATTCACAAGCAATATATTTTTAATTGCTATTGATATATCTTCTCATTTTAATCAAGATCCTTTCATATGTCATTATACGATGATACTTAACATAAGGTCTCATTAATCCTACATCCAACTAATGAATCTAGGCTTCTTGGTTCACATTAGTTCTCCCATTGAAAACACATCTCTTCTCCATGTTACTACTTATCAAATTGCCATTAGTTTCATATCCAAAGTCATACTATATTCTAGTCGGTTAGTATTACCGAATCATGTAGTCGGTACACACAGAGAAGTCGGTATGAACAGTCTAGTCGTTATAGAAGAAAGCAGTCACAGAACATAGTATTCACTGAACTATTTACCGAGTAAAGTTTCATGGCTACCAAGAGATAAAGTTAACTCACTGAGTTGATATTCACCGAGTGAAACATTTTACCAGATACATTGAACCTAGACATGCACATGAAAATAAGTTACAAGATCGAGGCACATCTAACCGTTTTTGCATTGGAAATTGCACTATGAGATTGTGTATGATTACAAGGTCAATCTAACCTATGAGATATTTTGTTTAGTTATTCATTCGAAGAATCTTTTTGTAAGATCGAAGCAATGAATCAGATCACCGCTGTAAGAGATCTATTTATACAGCATGATTCTAGGGTTAGAAATATGAGATGCAATAAGAGATAATAGTATGTATGCATGAAGGAAGACTGTTACAGAGACACAGAGAGGTCACCGAGAAGTTATCAGTGAATAGTCGAAGAACAGAGTAAACATAAGGGTTTACCGAGTTTCATTATGGGTTACCAAGGTATGCTACAAGCTAGGTAATCTTATTCAGAGCACATAGAATCTGCTTTAGCATTTCAGATGTAAAGTTGCAGATATTTGTAATGATTTTATTGTAACATTTTGAAGTTGTAATAGAAACCTTTAACAGGGTAAAAGACTCTAACCAAGTCTATAAACTGTAAATCCTTTAACCAGATGCTACACTTATATAGTGTTGTAAAAATCCTTTAGTAAGGTAGATCTAACTGATCTTGATACTCCTAACAGGGTAAGCTATCAGAAATAGCCAAATGTGTCTCTAACCGAGCATTCTTTATTATTGCAGTAGTGAAGTTGTGGGTGCTATCCCCACCGCAGTTTTTCTTTCTAACCAAGAGTTTCTGTGTGACAAAAATATATGTGTTATGGAGTGAATCATGTATGATTGTTATCTGTTGATTATAGTTTTATTTTATGTTACTGCACTATTCTATTTATGCATAACAGTAAGGTTATTATCAAGGAAAAGTTTTGGAGTATTGATTCACCCCTCCCCTCTCAGTACATTAGCTTTCTATATTGGGCCTAACACTCCATGTTAATAGATTTTTATGATGTTCCTTTGTTTCCTTATCTTTTCCTGAGGAATCTTCTAATGCAAATAATTACCTTCACCTAAAGTTACTACTTTTTTTAACCTTTCTTTCATAGCTTATTTAAGCTTTATTCAGTAAAGAACATAGTTGCTAATTGATAGTTATCAAGTAGGTATTCATTACTATATATCTCTTATCCTTAAAATTTATTTATAAGGTGATTTAAATCAATAATAGATTATTTAATTTAACCATAAAAATACCAATTAAACTATCTTTAATATTTACTCAAAACATCAAATTTATATTTACTAATATTGAATAACAAGGAAGAACTTCCTGGTATCTGAAATGAGGTGGCCCTCTTATTCATGAAGTACTTCACCCTAGACAAAAGGAAAAGATGGTTTCATCTGTAGATCTTCCCCATGTTGAATCATCTTGGCCACGGAGTAAGAATGAATTTTCCTTAATGGGTTTTGTCCTCTTTATCCCAATCTTTCTCTAAAGCTATTGTCAAGGATAAACCACCTCTCTATTAGGGCATCATTCATAGGTTGTATAATATCCACTAGGCATTAATCCCCTCTGGTGGGATCCCCTCAGTTGATAGCAAGTCCACTTATGACCCCGATTTATATGTTGATCTTATTGTCACTCCCTCTAATTTTGGTGAAGTTTTTCATTCGGGTTCAAAAATGCGCATGAGAAAAAAACCTGCACACATGGCTAAATTTAAGGCCATTGTCACCACTAAAAAAGATTCAAATGTTAATACCTAGCCTAAGTCGCATAAGAATGTGGAGAATGTGAAGATTGTTGAGGACTCGAGCTCTAATTCTTTCTCCTCAGATGAGTCAGAATCTTCAGAAACCACTAGGTCGGATTGGTCCCTTGCTAATACTACCAATGTTGATGCTAACTCGAGCCTCTCCCCCTCAAACCCCCCCTCCCCTGTTGGGTACGGTTGTCATTGCACTAGATGTTTGACCTATCAATGACCGCTACAACCACCAGACACACAGAATCCATGGGAGGCGGTTAAGTCATTTCACAAACCCACTGCTTGTGCTGCACAGAGACCAAGGGCGCACACCTTGCAACAATCCCCCCATCAACACAATCAGGGTTTGAACCCATGACCAAGCTCTGATACCATTTGTTGGGTATGGTTGTCATTGCACCAAAACGTCGATCTGTCAATGCCTGCTACAACCACCAGAAACATAGAATCCATAGGAGGTGGTTAAGCCATGTCGCAAACCCATCACTTTTGTTGCATAGAGACCAAGGGTGCACACCTTGTAGTTCATCACCTCTCCCCCCCCCCCCCCCCCTTCTCTGCTAATACCAAGCCCTTGAGTTCTATTTCAGTGCTTAATAAAATTGCGAAGGACCTTTAGTAGAGGTAGAAGCCAAGGCTAACACCTAGGTGGATGATTTAGAAAAGGAAAAAGTGTGGAAAATTGCCAATGACCTTGTTGGCCTTATGGGGCAATGCCAGGATAAGGTGGGAGGGAAGATTGATTATATGGATGCTAAGATTAAAAGGGCAGGGACCAAAATTGAGTCAAATAAAGTAAATAAATCATAAGAGGGCCTCAAAAAGAAAGTGAGGAGGTTACCCTTGCATGCAGGAATGTGGCCAATATGCAAAATGCCTCCCTTCAACCATCTAGGATGAGATGTAAAATAAAAGAGTGAAGAAGAGAAAATGCATGGAGTCTCTGGCTATGGGTTCTATCCCTATTGCATCCCTGGTTAAAGCCACCCCCGATTCGATGTTGGTCTCCTTTGGCTTTGGGATCGAGTCAAGAAAAAAAGTGTCATCTTTTGATAAAGTGTTAATTTTATGCCAAGATTGGCAATAAAAGGTACCCCCATGTAGTAGACCATTTCTTTGTGTCTGTACTGGGTGGTTGTTCTATTTTTTCTAGGTCTCAGTTTGTCTTTGTTTTTTTGGTTTTTTAGTTTAGTTGACGGCTTTCAGGTTACCCTAATAGGTTTTTTCTGTGTTTAGTGGGGTTTTTCTGCTAGTTGTACATCCCTCATGTGCTCTTGGTGTCGCTTTGTGGATATGCAATGGTATAGGCCTTATTAATCAAAACAATGAATAAATGTCTATTAATATTCACAGTCTAATGTTATAAATCAATAATTATTTTACTTATAATATTTGTATTAATAAATTTTCAATTTAGAACTTGATAAAAGATTTTGTATTGATCAAATTCCCTTCATAAAATAAAATATAGATTTCTAGTGATGGTCCTTTAGGAAAAGCATGAGCCATATTATTACGAGGATGTGAATCATTAGCAACATGAGTAGAATTATCAAAAATATCTCTCCCTGTGAGGGATCTCTCCTTGAGAATGTTGTAAATCTTCCAGCTAATCCCAGAAACACCTTTGGTCGCCTCAATGATCAGCTTAGAATCTCCTTCAATGACCAATATTTTAGAGTCAATAGTGAGAGCCAATTTAAGACCCTGGAAGAGCATTAAGGCTTCGGCTAGGTTACTCAAGGATGAACCAAAATTGCCAGCATAGGCCAAAACCAAATTACCCAAATTGTCTCTTATAATTTCACCTCCCGCCGCAACCCCATTGCGGGCGGTGCCATCAAAGTTGAGTTTAAACCATGAGGGGGAAGGGGCCGACCATCTAGTGTTGAATCTCTCCAACCTTTTAGTATTGTCATAGTGGAGGAAGTTGTTAGGGAATTCCCATTTCCTAAACCAACTGCAATCCATCTCCAAATGGGCGTTTTGTGGGCTTTTCCATTTGCAGACCAAAGCATTTCATCTTATGTTTGTAATTGATAGGAAGAGAACATTAATTAAATTTATCACTAATAAATTGGATTTGAAATTTTTAATAAGAGGTTTTATGTAAATGTTATATTCTTCAGAGAGAAAATTAAGATGAGTTATTTGAAATGTAAATTGATTGATCATCAAATCGGACATTATTTTAGTGGTAGAGCATCGTAATAGTGAATGAGTGGTCATGTGTTGCTCCTCGTTTGTCCAAGTGAAATATTGTAATGGTATTAGAGCTAGAATATAGTAGCCTCTCAAACATCTACTTTGTGATTTAAAAGAATATTGCAAAATGAATATAACTATTCAAAAAGACAATTATTTAATTAACTAAAATTATTCTTCTATACAACTATTATAGTTAATTTTACTAAAAATAACATTCAAAAATTTTAATCTATTCAAAAAATTCAATTTTTAAAAATATTTTAAATTAAAAAAATCATAAAAATGAAATATAGGATTTAAAGTCTGAAGGAAACAGGGGGGAGGGTGGGGGAAATGAGAGGAAAATCAGCATACCTTTTTCACCAATATCTTAATAAACAATAAAAGGAATAATTATATTTGATTAATTATAGAGAAAAAAAAAAGGATTCCATTATACATATTGTTGTAAAGCGTAGAATATTTGGTGACGTAATTCCAATTACGTAATTCCTATGTAGGTGCTTGCAATTTACGCTGAAAATACCAGTGGACGGTGACGATACTTATTCACTTCCAACAAAGTCCACAATTTTTATTCACTTTCAAATTTTTATTAAAAATATTTCCAAAAACAAAAACTGAACTGTGGCTGGCAAGTCAATAGGCCCATCGCCTCTTATCTTCAAGGGGAAAAATTAAGAATCTTCTTTTTTCTCCTTTTCGCTATGTTTGGCAGGAAACACGTCATATGTTTAAGGAATGATCCAATCTCTCTGTAGAGATAAGATTTCATTAGATGGCTAAGGAATCTATGTTTTTTGAGTAGATCCATTGTAGATGGACATTTTTGTTGTCTATTTAAGTTACAAGTCGAAAAGAAGTAGATAAGGCAATTGGTCTCAAAATTGTGAGCATCAGAAGTGCAATGGCTAACAAGAATGGCATAGATGTAACAGAGTTTGCCCATTTTGCAAATCCCGACTGCTAAGATTTTTTTCTTTCGTTGAAATTTGATTTTGCTCTTTTTTTTTAACTTGTTTTGAATGGTGTGTTCTCTATCTTACGCTTTTTCAATTATTTTTAATGGAGAAATCTGAAACCTTTTCAACTTAAAAACCTAATCTTCTATTTTGATTGTTATAACTACCTAGAATGTACTCATCTATTAATGTTAATTGTACTGTTATTAGCATTACTTTATGTTTAGAGTAATTCTAAACTTCCCCTAAACAGCACCTGATTTTTAAATTGGAGGATTATATATAAATCCTAATTACTACAAGGTTGTTGTTGTTATGTATATTGATATGATGTAATGGGCGATTGCAGGGAAGATCCGGTGCACAGGAGATGCATCGCTGGAAGCCTAGTGAATGTTTTATACCTCCTTGAAGCCCAGGGCATAGTACGATAGTGATAGCACTACTCTCACTAGAGTGATGCAAGTGCATGTTTCACATATGCATATGTATATTTGAACAGTAATGTATCAATATCTTTTTCTTTCACATACTTATATTATAGAATTATAGGCACGTGTGAATGTGGAGGTGCAGAGTAGTGTGTGATTGGAAGGTTTGTTATCTTATGTGCAAGCATTTATAAGTAAATTGTTAGACACAATGCACCACTGAGAGGGGGAGGGGGTGAATCAATGGTTCTCAAATCTCTTTCTCTTTTGTAGTCTTATGTGAGCATACCGGTTGATAGATTTAACTCAATGTAGACTTACCGGTTAAGAAGGAGACTAACTTAAATGCAAACACACTCACAAGGGGACATCACATAACACCAGTATATACGAGGAAAACCCAAGATGGGAAAAACCTCAGTGAGCAATGTTGCTGGAGTCTACTACTCCAATCCAACCTCACAATAAACACAGTTACAAAGTTTAGGGTACCAACCCAAGGAGCACCAACCCCTACCTGATTTATGGGCTACAACCCAAAGGAGCACCAACCCCTGACTTTAGGGCACCAACCCAAGGAGATACAACCCCTGCACCGAGCTACAACTCGGTGTACGCAATATAAACATCAAATACATAAGTAGTTATCTTGTTACAAGTGAATCTTGCAACCATTATATATATCTTTATCTGTCGGTGAAATACCTTCTTTGCTTCACCGACTCACTTCTCTGTTGCTTCTTTGCTGGTACACCCTACCAGTTTATCTCTCTTCTGAATTGCTCTCACTGCTCTGCTCTTCACCAATCCAACTCTCTGTCGGTTCTTTGTCTATCTTCTCTGCAGTCTTCTTCACCTCTATTCTGTCGGTATGAGTACTACCAATTCTTCTCTCCAACCAATTGAATGCTTCAACCAAGTTCTCTCTCACTCCCACTCTCTTCACAGATGCTCGATGAGCACTTGGCTGATTTGCTCTTACTTGCAGAAGTCTTTTACTTCGCAATCACACCATCTTCTTCTCTTCAGTAGCAGCAACCATTCTCTTCGGCCCCCACACTTATAGCAAGGTTTTCCCTCCATAAACCAATTCAAAATCCAGGCGGTTAGCATTTCCTCACCTTCCTCAAGGAAAACCAAATCCAAGCACAATCTGATCTTTCTGACATCTAATTGCATAGCTCCGCCATTTTCGCATCTCCTAGATCACACCTTTATCTTTGGCGACTTGCTTTTTTACCCTCATAGTTGATCCCTCAATCAATCACAAAATTTTGGTCGTTTTGTTTTCTCCACCGCCTTGATCTTCTGAATCACTCTTAGCTGACTCGTAGTTGTCTTCCATACCTCGAGCCTCAAACCCCTACAATAGCTCTGCAACTTGTCCCGTGATTTGAGTGACATCTCATTAAAGTTGACCAACCCTGCAACAACCCTATCGATGTACATTCCATCTTTATCCAAACACGTGTTCGCCACGTTGACTTCATGTGACATCCATATCGACTAACTGCCAGCTTGGCACTTCATGTTGGTTCAAATGGGATCACCGATCAGCTACTCAACCGGTTCCTTTTTCTTGCCGATTTGTTAACCTCGTCGATGTCACACATTGTACTGGTAACCTTATCATATCTGCATTTTGCACCTTGCTCATATTACAAGTGAGCTTTACATACCAGTCATCACTCTTGATGACATCAGTCATCATCCTTCACTAGACTCCTTCATCGGTCAAACCATTCTTCTAAGACTATATCTTCTCAGCCTGCCTTCTCTGTCGGTCTAGTGCATAACCCTGATCTCATGCACTTAAGGCATTCCCTCAGTTCACCGATGGATCTAGAGTGATCCTTCAAGTACTTTCCTTTACCTATTTACTCTTATCCACCAAACTATAATGTACTTAATGCATATAGGGGATAAGCTTTACTTACTTGGTGGAGGAACACCTTGTCATCTGCTCATGTGGGTTCCCTGTTTGTGCAGCATATTCTCAAACAGACAAATGTGAACCGGTGTTAGCACATACACTGTCAGTCATTGCTTCTCATGATGACTCCTGTGGGAGTCCTTGTTGTTCAGCAACCTCACAGCATACCGGTGACCTGTTCAATCTTCTCTTTTGGTATGGATGTGATTCAAATAACATTCTACCTCTTCATCATAAACAACTGCTCAAACACCTCTCTTATCTCATCACACAAGCCGGGCATTATCTTGTGTGCAGGTGACTCCTGAGGTCATATTTCTTATATTACCGGTGTTCTACAACACAAGGTGATATCCAAGATATCACATCTTGTACTCCTCCATTGCAATGTTGCACGTACATCTCATCTACCAGTGGTCATCCCATACCGGTTGACATCAATGACAACACAATGCCAACATAAATTTTATTTTTAATTTTATATTACTATCTAAAAATAATAATATAATAAATGTTTGGATACATGCATTTCATTTAAAATTTGTATTTGTATTTTTTATGATTTTAAATATTATATGTTTCAATATTTGAAAGAAGAAAAATAGCATATAAAAATATCTTAATATATAAACATAGTTATTAGTGAAAAACAATATGAATTTGTACAAAAACAAATGAACATATTTTATTTTATCACTTTGAGAATGCATATATTTCTATACAATTAGCTCTACATCATTGCTTTTATACCAATTCGTATATGCCTACCTTTCTCCTATTTATCACACCTACTTATGCACCTCTCTCAATTTTGTTTCTTTCTACCTAGATTTGACCATCATATTATTCTTAAATAAGTCTATGTTTACGGTGATAATCGTGTGAGTGTGAACTTGTTCCCTTCCGACTTGAAATTAAAGCTCGAAATTGAACAATATTGACACTCTTAATCCTTCTATTTTAAAAGTAAATTGATATTTATTTTGTTACAATATATATTATGTAGTAGAAGTGAAGTATATTCAATTATGTCATTATCATCATCGAGAATACACATGTCCTCTCTTTCATACTAGAAAATTAGAGAAATTAACAAAAACAAAAATTAAATTTGGTGTAATGTAAAGACTGAAATACATGTATTTATAGTTCCTTGCCTATTATTTTTTAACTTGATCAATTTCAAGGAGTTTATTTGGAAGAAATTTTCTCCCTATGATGAATCATATTGCTTAAAATATTTAGAAATATCATATTAGTCCTAATCATTTGAGAAAATTAGAGTAGAATGTTATATATCACAATAAGTTTTAGTAAAAATTATCATTATTTGCATTGGTGAATACAAACATAGAGCATAGATTCCATAATTGCCTCATATGTTTAGAACATATATACATGCATATTCATTTCATATTTATCTACTCTCTTTAATCATTTACAAAAAAAATCAAATTTTTTATTTAAAAACACTATTAAATATTTGATTAAATCTAGATGTATTTATCTTATACTTAATTCAAAATTTATAATACCTTTTTATATCTAGTGATTTTTACCCAGAATCTTAATAAAATTATTATTATTATTTTGGCTCAGTAAAAGGTCAAGGCTAGATAAAATTAAAGTAAGACCGATTCGAAACATTAGAGTCATGATTTTCAGAGAGACTATAAAAGTCATAACCAAAAAGGACCAAAATTGTCCCATCAACAAGAGATAAAAGCTACTGCAATGAGTATAATAGGCCACAAAATTAAAAACCACAAAACTGAAACTTCTACAGACAAGAAGCTAAACCAACTAAGGGTCTAGATAGTATAAAACATGCTATAAAAACACTATCATAAAGCCTATGAAGAGAGGGATTTGTATCATGTGATTAACAAAAAGAAACAGGGGCACCTTTGAACTTGTTAATCCAATGCATCTTGATGGGAAGAGGAAGGTTGGGCATGTCTAGAGGATGGTCCAAGAGAGAAGGCCATAGAACAATAAAATTACTATTCTTAATAATAAAGCATTATGTTAATAAAATAAATTGAATATTTTATAATTCTATCTTTCATAAATAATTACTCTTATATTAATTTTTTTCTCTAATATATGGGTAGGAGAAGAAATACAAGAGCATAAGTGGCATCCTATATAATATAATTATATTAGTTAAGAAATCAAAACATTAAATCTATAATATGTATATTGAACTATTTTGTTTAGTTTATTTTTTACACTACGAGAAATTTATAGGTATGTAGATTTCTTGCTAATTGGAATTATAATTTATGATTGGATATTAAAAGTATAAGCTTCCACTAGAGCATAACCAAAATTAATTATTCCAAATCACCATAACTTTAACCCCTGAACTTTGTAGCAAGTGACCACTAGAGAAACAATGACAACTGCACCAAGATTTAAGATCTTAAAATATTAATGCCTACTTGAAAATATGCAAGACACAACAAAGTTAGAAAGAGCGTAATACAAACACATGCTCCATGTTCAACATAAAGAGATAACACTTAGGAGCTTAACTTTAAAGAAATCATTACTATTTAATTTAAAATACTCTACAATTCTTGGGAGATTCATAAAACCCTTGACTGACAGTATCTGATCACCTTGATCCAACTCTACCCCCACATTAGCCAAATGATCTCCTATAAAATGTGTTTCTCTATAGCAATGAACCACTACATAATCATCAAATTTGTCAAGACGTTTCAAAATATCCGAGAAAATATATCTAAGCCTCCAATTCAAAACTTGTTTAGAGTTAAGGGTGTTGATTATAACTTGAGAATCCCCTTCAATGTGAGACTTATCAATATGAAAGGACAAAGCTAACTATAAACCTTTATATAAGGCAATAGCTTTTGCAATGTTTTTTGTATCTGGATGCAGTCTTAAAGCCAAAGTTGTGATGAAATACTCTTTTCTATTTCTAATGATGCAACCAGCTCTTGAAGGACCTAGATTTCCTCTAGCTTCCCCATCAAAATTTACCTTTAAAAGCCCTAACTAAGGAGGTTTCAACTTAATATCCTTCCTTACTGATTTGGATGGAGCATTTTGTATAAGGATCCCTTTGAAAGGAAGAGAAATGTGCAACCAAATATTTAAGACATTGGAATCTACAGAAGTGAACACATAACTAAGATTATTTGATCTTGAAGTATATGCTTTAACATATTCTAAAATTGAGGCCTCAATCTAAAGATTAACTTGATGAATTGACTGCTTTTGTTTCCTAAAAATTCTCTTATTACATTCCCAGCATAAATTTCAAACAATAATTGGAGGAGAAACCCTCCAAATTACAAAGAAAGATTCTTTGTGAAGGATGGGCCAACCTTCAAACAAGTCAGGCAAAGTATTAGACATGGGAGATGACCAATTCAATTTTTGACAAAGCCGACTCCAACAAGATTATGCAAATGGGCAATTTAGAAGTAGATGATCTCTACTCTCAAGTTGAGAATTATAAAAGACACAGTTAAATTCTTGTGCAATCCCCAAATCAACTAGTCTAGAACTAGTCAAGATCTTATTATTTAGAGCCAACCATGTGAAAGCTCCTGCTTTGGGAAGAACTATTTCATGTCAGCAAAATGAGAAGGCACGATGATTTTTTCAAATGTC
Source organism: Cryptomeria japonica (assembly GCF_030272615.1). Taxonomy (NCBI): domain Eukaryota; kingdom Viridiplantae; phylum Streptophyta; class Pinopsida; order Cupressales; family Cupressaceae; genus Cryptomeria; species Cryptomeria japonica. The sequence continues at coordinate 163,731 of NW_026728882.1, forward strand.
TTGCCACCTTAAGGATAAGTAACCCTATTTAACTAAATATTGGTCGATTTTGTTTTGGGTCCAAACCAAAAAAGAAAAATCATTGCTTAAGAATTGTTGTCTTTCCTTCAAAATAATGGATAGGAGATATTTTTGGGTTTAAGGAAAGTTTAAGTGATTGAAATATTTCTATTGATAGATAACTAGACCATTTGTGAAATACTTTAATAAATAGTTTTGAACATGAGGACCCCAAGACCGTAACAACACTTGGTTGGCTTGAAAAATCTCTTTGTTTTGGTTTAATTTACAGGATCTATTCCAAGAATCATCCCAAAATTTGGCTTTATCACCAGCCTTGATAACCCAAGATAAATATGGTAGAATTACTTGTCTACACTTAACAATAAAACCCCACATATTTGATCCTTTTGGAGGATTTGCAACTGTAAAAAATCTCTCCGGCTGATTTGAATCCAAGTACTTAGTGTAGACACATAAAAAATTTCATTAAAATGTCCTCATAATTAAACTTAATTTTTCCCATTATCAGGTGGATCCTTATTATTATATTGTTGGTTAACGGATTTATCACCTAACTCTATATTCTCACACCCACAAAAGGTGACAAATGTAAAAACAGTTGAACTAGTCTAAACAAACTAATTACGGATTGGTTCTCTACTTATTTTACAAGGTGGCAGCTACCTTCTGATGATATTCAATGAATAGAAATTAACTAAAATTGTTTTAACCAGAAAGAAAATAAGGAAAAGAGCTTTTAACTAGAAAGCTTTGAAAATGCATGCACAATATATAAATACTTTTTAGATTTTCCGAGATTCTGAAACAACTAGGTCACTACAAAATACCATTCAAAGATAAAATTTTAGCAGCAATGAAAAAACTAAAAACATTCACCACTTCAAATATAGATGCATCCACAAATAACTATTCAAAATAACAAAAGGCATTCACACACCATAATTCAAATATTACGAACATCTGAAGCCTCCAACAAATTTTATATATTCAAAACAAGAAATAGAAATATGTTTAAAGAAGTTTTTGTTCTTAAGAAAAAAACAAAGTTTGCCCAAAAAGATCCTAAAATGAAAATAAGTCCAGCTATTTAAAACATTTAGAAAAAATGGTTTCTTGAAGACAACCGTTATTTTTAAAATAAGTATTTTTGGATTCCAAGCCAATATTCAAGAAAAGCAATTAAAATAGAAAAACTATGAAACTGCCCCTGTCTATTCAACTTCCGATTCATTATCACCAACGATCTCCACCTCCTAGTCAGAACGTGCCACCTCTTGAGCTTTAAACCTTTGTTTGTACTCACAATACCTGTTCACAATCAACTCTAGGTTTGGATCTTCTAGTATTGTTGTGATGCATGATCGTGTTCTCCATTTTGAGGTCAACCAGTCAGTAGTGGCAATGTTTTTGTGCATCTCATCCATCTCAGTTTCAAAGGTTCTGGTGTGCATCTGCAAGTGACACAATCCCTTGAAGGATTTTAAAGAAATATTTTGAGGATCCCTAATGTTATTTTGGTAATTCTCTTTGAACTAGCCCATCATTTCACCAAGTTCCCATACACTCTCCTAAAATCTATCCATAAGATCAACATCCAAAGCACAAAGATTATTTTTTATTTTTAGCATATCATTCAAATACCGCTTTAGGGCATCATCAATGTCACTGATATAGTCATGGTAGATCCTTTATTTCCACTCCAAGGCTTCTCACCAGATAAGATCAATTTCTTTAGGATGTGCTACTAAATTTTTGATCATCAGAATGGCAAGGTTTAATGTGGTGATCTTAGTAACTTCTTTCGAAAGAACAAATATGCTCCCATGTTCTTTTCTAACCTATTGTAGCTCAGCTAACAATTCCTTTCTTTAATTCCAAATATTAACATATAACACCTTGAACTTGTTAATATAACTAACACCAATCCTATACATTTCATCTATCCATTCAATAACAGCATTAGCATATCCTAAATTACCTTTGACTTTTTTTACAATATCTGGATCAAGCCCCTACACATGTGAACTTGAAGCCTCCCCAATTGCATGATTTATAATAGATGAAATGAAATCCTTCAATGACTGCACTTGGGATTGTAGCTCTGGATTCTTCTTCTTCTTCTCTTGAGCCCTTTTAACAATGCATGGATTGAAATAGGATCAGCGATCTCTAAGAGCTGGTGACTAGATACAGGATCAGAAATGATTTCAGACATTATCTTGTCCTTTTCAGGCTTACGAGAACTCTGTAACAGCAGTACAACCGCATCTATCTCACTGGAAACATGAGTGGACACTTTCCTTTTCTTCTCTGCCTCTGTCTTTAGCCATGCTAGAGAGGTTCTTTAAAGTCCTAACTCTTTATTTACAATGTTGGGGGTATCTTGCACAGGAGAGGAGGGCATTTCAACAAAATTTGAAAAAAGAATGATCATCAATTATCTGTTGGTAAATACCTTCAGAATCAACAAGAGGAGAATTCCCTCTAGATAGTGTAGCTTTGTCATCCCACTCACAAGTTGATTTTAGCCTAGCACCAATTTCTTCAGGCTTCTCCTGATCGCTGCCTGACTGAGAACCTCGAGTTGGTAACCTATCTGCAGATTTGGTTGTTGATGTTGTAACAGGGGAAGAGGAAACTACTCTTATCTCCCTATGAGATGATGACCTTTGGCTTTGTGAGGAGATGACATGTTCTTTCCACTTGCCACTTAACCAGTCAGATGTTCTTCTCAATATTGGAGTAGTACAAACCATTAGGTCTGAGACCTCCTCTTTGGACCAATCAACTTTTGTGGGGGCCACATTGACAAGAGTATGATACTCTGGGTCCAAAATGACATCATCTTGTATCATGTCATCAGGGACATTGAAAGAGACACCAAGAGTATGAATTTTCTCCAAAGAAAGTCTCATAAAACTTCTTTTGAACACGTCAACATCATCTAAACAATCTTTCTAGAAATCCTCGAGTTCAGGTTGATGCATATAACCCTTGGCTTCATAAAAATTATTCTTCACATATCCCTTGTCATCAAAATTATTTCTAAATGGTAGAGGTTGAAAATGAAACTTCTCTAGAATGCTTTCCACAGCCTTAGGGGCGCCATTTGTTTTGCAAGAGAAATGAGGTGTGGAGAATGGGAAGGAGTGTGTTTTATTTCTCATGTTAAGATACTTAACACTCACCACAACCATCTAGTGGCAAACTTCCAAGAAAACAATATAATCAGATGGTTAACAAGGAAATTTCAACAGGGTCTTTTCAAAACCCCCAATCCTAAGGTATGTGAACCTATCAAATTGGGTGAAGAAACTTCCAAACTACATTACAAAGGTTGTAGAGTCACGATAAATCCATAAACTAGGGTTTCCTTCTATTTTTATAACCATACCCATCAAGAATACATCATTGACATAGGAAAAAGCCTGCATACCCTTATGCATAGTGAGCTGGGGAAATTTCTGATAGACGAGTGTATATGCAAGGAGAGGATGATGCAATTCCAACCCCGACCAAGCAGACTCTTGACTAGCTAGTATGAAAATCAAGTACGAACACATATGAAAGGAAAGGGATTGGTAGAAATTCCACAATTGTTCATGCAAATGAGAGCTAATGATGGAAACCCAGTCAATAAAACTCCCGGGAGCACAAATCACTAGGATAAAATGGCACATCTAGAATTTAAAAGAATCAGTGCAAGCACTCCCTACAACACAATGTAGAAGAACTATAATGTCTGCAACTTCATCCTTAAAATGAATTCTTTTCAATTTGGTGGGCAATTGAAACTTACCTCCTTTTTCAGACTTCAACCATTTTTTAGCAATGTAGTTCATACATCAAAATCCATGCATTCTGAAATACTCTTCACCAACTAGAATGGACATGTCTTTAGAGGCTTTCCTCTCATGTAGGTACAAAGCGTGAGAGATGCTTTCAACATTAATTTGTGCTAAAACCCTACCCCTGTCTTCTCGGATTTCTTGTGTCTCTAGGTTGTATCTTTTGAAGCATGCAATAATTAAATCTACACAAGCCACGATAGTTGGAAAACTAGCTGCAAAAGCCAAGCCACACTGAAGAATTATTTCCTGCAATAGAGCTCCCCTATCTCCTTCAAGCTCTTATAGGAAAGTCTCTAGGTTCAATAGTTCAACCTATGTGTCTCACACACTTGGCCAGTGGTTTTGTATCACACTTTACATGGAAACAAGCTAGATAATGCACTTTTTTAAATTCAAAAATGAGAGTTGGTTCAAAACTTATTTTCCACCTCGTCTTTGTTCTTGAGTGATGTGACATGCCTTAAATGTTCCTTTTACTTCACCATTTAAAACGGTCTTTTATTTCAGCTTGTTCCCACTGAGAAGGAAAACAACATTAGTTTGTACAACAACTTGACGCAAAGGCAATGCCCCAAGACCTAGGTGATACTTACAAGTTGCTCTGTTGGGGAAAATATGAGCTTATGAACCTACGGTCGGGACTTACAAACTTTCCACAACTCCCGCTAGAGTTACTAAAGCACAAGACAATGGGAGATCGGGCGATCGGATACTTTCAGAAATTTCTAACCTCGTGACAAGACTTCAAAAAGAGACACCTCACGCGAAAAGACTTTGAAAAGAGACACATCGCGCGACAAGACTTTGAAAACTCATAAAGCTCGCGAGAAGGAGCTTGAAACATGAAGCGATAAAGAAACACTTAGAAAAATTTAGATGGCGGTTCCAAAAATTAAAAGGGGGGCTAGTTCATATATAATAATATTATTATTAATTATTTCATTCTTCATTATATTATAATATTCATATACATTATTATTCTTCATTCATAATTATTCATCAAATCTATTCAGTATTTATTATTCTTCATTATCTCATAATATTTATATTATATTATTCCTCATCTAATCCATTAATATATTATATTATTAAAACCATTTTCCAAACCTCCTACATATCAACTTCATCTTCTATTTATCATCTCCCACTCCTCTCTATTTCACTCACCTATTGAGTATGGAATAAATACTTACACCCCAAAACCAATATGTTTATCCCACATTCATCCTATAGCTTGGATCCACCCTAAGAATATCTATAAAAATGCAGCCCCCTCTCTCATTTGAGGCTATCTAGCAATCTAGCAATTAGTTCACTTTTGCATTCTTCTTATCTTGCATTTTGCTTTCTTTAGCTTTCTTTGCATTCATAATCTCAAATCTCTAATAAACCATAGCTTATTGTGTGTTCTTCTGAGAGACATATTATCTAAATAAGATCTTGATTTAAGGAGTTCAATGGAGTATCCATGTGTGTTTCTAGTTTAGATTTCAATTCGCATGTGTGTTTTGGTAGGAAAAGTTCATTGTTGGATGTTGGAAACAAGTTTGAATCTTTGATTCAAACACCCCATTTCCTCCATCTACACTTAGCTTTAATGACTTGGGCCCATTTCGAAGTAGACTTTGAATATAAACTCCATACTAATGTTTCCCCAAGATAATATTTTTGTCCTCTAAATGATGAATACTTGATCCTCCCTCCCATTTAGATCTACAAATGTTTTGCCAAGAAACCAAAGGTATTTTTGACTTGTTGTCAATATTTCCCTTCCATTAAAAGCTTCTCAAATCTTTTTTAATTGTATGAAGAACTCATTTAGGTCTTGAAGAATTGACAAGATGAGATTGGGGATTGTACTTAACACTGATTTGATCATGAGAAGGCAACCTACTAAAGATAACCATCAATATTTCTAGGAAGAAACTTTATTGAGAATAGTTGACTAAATATGCTTCCAATAACTAGCCTTGTTTGGCCCATGAAAGAAGGGAACTCCTAAATATTTGCATGGAAAAGAATCTTGTTTAAAGCCCAAGAATTTCTGAAGAACTTTGCAAACTTGAGAAGATGTATTGAAAAAGAAAATGTTGGACTTACCAACATTAATTGTCTGTCTTGAGAATAAATAGTACATCTCTAAGGTTGTTTTAATAGTGGAGGCCTCTAACATAGATGCCTCACCAAATAAAAAAAGTGTCATCTACAAAAATAATATGAGTTGTTATCAAATATGTTTCAAGAATCTACACCCATTTCCATCTGTTGATAATGTGTTGATTGTGGATCGACCTACTTAAACCCTCTACTAGGATAATAAATAAGAAAGGAGAAGTAGGATCTCCTTGACGAACTCCCTAGGAGGCGGAGAAGAAACTACAGGGGGAACCATTCATTAGAACCAAAAAAAATTCCCCTGAAAGATAAGAAAGGATCCATTTACACCATTTACCTTTGAAATCTATTTTCAATAGAACTTGAACAAGGAAATCCTAGTTTAACCTATCATATGCCTTCAACATGTCTAGTTTTATAATCATAGAGGATAAACTATGAGTGAAAATAAAATGGAGTATTTAATGAGCTATCAGATATCCTTCCACTGTGTCCCTACCTAGAACAAAACCACCCTTCTCTTGTGAAACAATCTTCGGGATAATAGTGGCTAGTCTTAATGAGATGGCCTTTGTGAAAATTTTATACACAGTATTACATAAAGATGTTGATTTGAAATTAGCAAAAATTTTAGGATTATTTACTTTTGGAATTAGTGCAATGAAATTTGTCTTGGATTGTTTGAGGATGGAAGCACTTCTCCTAGATTCCTCCAAGGCATTCAAAATATCTCCACCTATGAACTCCCAACACTTCTAAAAATAAATTTAGTTGTAAAGCCATTTGGGCTAGGAGCCTTATCCAGAGACAATAAGAAGACTATTTTCTGAAATTCTTGAAGAGAGAAGGACTAGCTTGGAAAAAAAATATCCTAATTTGTGAGCATTCATGGGATTCCATCAAGAATTGTAGATTGAATTTGGCAGTTGAGTTGAGGTCTATTATTAGAAAGAAGATGAGATAAAAAGTTAAATACTTCAATTTGAATAATACTCTCATCAAAAATAGTATTTCCATTGCTATCCTGAATCTGAAAGATTGACTTGTTATGATTTTTCACCTTTGCTAAAATATGAAAAAAAAATTGTGTTACGATCACCCTCCTTAAGCCACATATCTCTAGATCTTAGCCTCCAATAAATTTCTTCTCTTTTTAAAACTTCATCAAGATTGTTTCACAAGTTATTTTGAAGATCATATGTTTGACCTGAGAGACCATAGTGGATGATTGTATCATTAATATCATTCAATTGAACATCAAATTTGCTTTTTCTTAAAAAATATTCTTGAAATAACAACAGTTCTACTCCTTAATTTTTTTTTAGCAAATTTCAATTTTTGTGAAAGCTAATACTTCCTAGTTCCAAGAAAAAAAGGAGATTGACTCCACCAAATTTTAAGGAGAGGAAGAAAATAAGGATCTCTAAGACAAATATGCTCAAATTTAAAGTGAGGCTTTGGTCTTTTAAAATTACCCTGAGAAGGGATGGATAGGTAGACTAGGAAGTGACCTGAGCCTAAAATTTTAAAATCTGGGAAATGAAATGTCCCTTGTCAACAATCCATTTTGGATTAATGAAGAACCTGTCTATTTTTTTTGCTATATGAAGGAAGCCTTTTCTTTTGTTAGTCCAGGGGATAGAACCATTAAAAGGGCGGCAATCATAAAAGACCATTTTGAGATGTACAAACTCTCTGAAGTCATCCATTGTTTTTAAACTAGGGGAAATGGAACCCTTTTCATCATCCAAGGACAGTATGGCATTAAAAACCCTACTACTATGATCACTTCAATCCTCGTGGAGTATGGGACTTGAGATAAAGATGTCCAAATATTTTTCTTACTTACAATAGAGCTATGTCCATCAACATTTATTAGCAAAAAGGAGAGATAAAAAAAGGACACTTTCACCAAAAGCTAGTTTGCATTTGAGTTGACTAGAGATACCTACACCCTTGATTTCCTCACCAAGATAGCCATGCCTTCAAAAGCACCAATTGAAGGAGATTGGGCGGCTGACCAAAGATGCTAGTTTTTGAAATAATCATTTGAATGCTTAGATGAAATCTTTGCTTCCTAAATTAAAACCACATTCACCTCACAATTATCGAAATTAATTTTTAAGAGGAATCCTTTGTTAGGGGCATTGATGCCCCTAACATTCTAGGTTAGAAGTTCTATTGTATCCTTAGAGAGAGATATGCCCTCCTAGACCCTGAATACTACTTCATGATGAAGATTGAAGCCACTTAATTTGATTTACTTGGCTTGAAAGTGAAATAAAGCATAGTCTAAATACTAACAACAATTTCATTTTTAGTTTTCTTCCTCTTAGGAGGTTATCCTCTATCTCTTTTGATTTAGAAAGGTGAATCTTTTGGTTTCTCATATTCGCATTCTCATATTTGCACTAGGAAATAGACATTTTTTTAGCAAACAATGAGAGATCATCTTGAGATGTAGTCAAGAAAGAACCTTGGGTATTCTCATTCTCGTGGAATTCCTCAACAACTAATTCTAAAATTTTGTTTTCTATTACTTGCAGCATCCTAAAATTGTACCCCTTGTAATTTTTTATTGCATTTGGGTCTTCGACTTAGTGTTTGCACACCTTGGCCTAATCGGAGACCTAATTATGCTCATACATGTCATAAATACCATCTAGCTCAAAGATGTACCTCATTGCCACCTTGATCCTACCCCAAAATAGGACAAGACCAAGGCATGGTGCCCTAGTCCTCACCAGGACTAGGGCATGGTGCCTTGGTCCTCCCTAATGGGGACCTATTTTGGACCCCCTGTCCTATCTCAAATTTGAGTGAGAAAACATCCCTCCATTTTGGGTCATGTTAGAAAATTAAATCATTTTCCCTTCAAGAAAATATATAAGAGGGATTTTCCCTCTCATTTGATGATCATCAAGAATCCACAAGCACACACAAGAGGTCTTCAAGCATCCAAGAGATCAAGCATTCAAGCACTCAAGAGAAATTGAGAATTTTTGGTCTTCCTTCAAGCATTGGAGTTGCATTAGAGTCAAGATTTCAAGTATTTAAGAGGCGATCACTATCCTAATTCTTGAAGTCCTAATTCCATGTGGAGGCAAGAAAAAATTCACAAGGTATAAGCATTTCATTTTCAGTCAATTCAACACCCCCTCAAAGAGGAGGATTTCTACTTTTAGTCATTTCAATTACATTATTTCAACCACTTGGTTAATTCCAAAATCAAGGTTTGACCTAAAGTCAAGCCCATATCACCAACACATTTCCCTTTCCTTCTATGTGCAAAAAAATAGGTGTGCATCTCTCAGGATAAGCTTCAAACACAAAGACGAAAAAACCCTTTTCGAAGATCGAAAATTTCAAAGGACCAAGAGTGGGCATCCTGGTCCCTACACACGATCCCTGCTACTTTTGGTAGTTTTCATAGAGCAGCTCTGAATCATCTCAGACTTCTCAAATCCAGGTACATGAAAAAATCCTGAATTTACAACTCACCGTTTTCTCATATTTGTCTTCATTTCTTGCACTTAGTCTTAATTCAACTAGTCAACTTACAAAAGAGGTTCAAACACATTCCATCTAAATTAATTTTCTTAATATTCAATCCTAATCTGGTTAGTGACTGAATCTAGTGTATTTTCCCCCTCTCTTGAATGTAAAGGCATCTCCCCATCCAAGCAAAAATAAGTGATTTGGTGATTTCTCCTTCTATCTTGCAAATTGTCAAGTCACCTAATTTTCCCCTTTACACTACTTGAAGAAGGAGCATTCCAACCAAGTTCTCATAGTTATCTTCTTGAGAGAAATTATTGAAATCCTCTCTTGTCATACCGAAAGGAAGTTTCCTTTTGAAACACCAATACTTTAATTTTGAGTCAATAGATCTTCCCACCCCCTAGGAAAATAAAGATGAAGGTGTATGCAAGAAGAGCTTGGAATCTAAAAAGAAACCTATCTTTATGACCAAATGGAAAGAGAGAGGGAGACCTCAAAAAATCACAAGGGAGTGAAAAACCAGAAAGTGTGAGGGATTTTATAATCCATCAACAACGCCAATGAAGAAGGAGAGTCATTTATCCTCGTAGGAAGAAAAACTTCTTAATTTCCAAAACTCCTTATAGGAGTGGAAAAAATTACACAATATTCTATATCTTCCTATCTAATATCGGAAGGGAGAGTGTATTTTGCGCCCCTCATAATTTTAATATCAAGAATTTGATAAGCCTAATTTTGAGATGAGATGCCATGATCACTAGCAAGAGTTGTGTAGTTTATCTCAAGTAAAGAAGGGGTATCTTGAGAAAAAATTTCACCCATTAGAGACTGGAATTGATTCCCATTAAAATAGAAAATCGATCTCTTAAGATGATCTGAAGTGTCTGAATGGTTAATTTCTACTGGTTGGGGATTGTTCCCATCATTCTTTGACAAATCCTGAGAGGTATCCCTTGTCAAATGCATGTTTTCTGAAGACTTCCCAATATCTAAAACCACTTTCTTAGAAGGTTAATTAAGCTAGGTATCAGCAATAACCTTGAGGGCCATTGGTAGTATCATTGTCATAGGAACAGGAGAGGGTATTTTAAGAGCACAAGACTCAGCCTTAGTAGAGGGATCTTTGCAGACTCGAATATATTCTCCAACATAATTGTCATGTAGAAGAAATTAAAACACCCCAAAGAATCCAATCTAGAGGCAACTAAATTAGGGGCATCAATGACCATGCTCTATTCCCATAAGCCATATGGGAAAAAGAACAATGTTGTGTCACACTTTTACGAAGGAAGTGGCCAACACAACTAAAACTATTTAACTTAAACTACATAAAAGTGACATTTCAAAATTAAATTTCAAAATGATGTAAACTAATCAAATATAGAAATATCAGTAAAATTTATGTCTATTATTTTTTAATTTTTTTAGAAAAAAATTGACATTTGTTTTATATATTCAAAGACAGGTTTTTTATTGCTAAAAAATGTTTAAAATTAGGGGTTCTAGTCGACGTCACTAAACAAAATGAAAATAAACTTTTTTTTTCTAATTTTCATTTTCCAAATAGAGGGCATATATATGCAGTTTAAAAAAAAATAAAAAAATTGATATATGTTTTTCTCGTAATAATATTTTAAAGTCCAACATAGCTGAATTTGGTAGTTTTCATTTAACGTCACCTTTTGTATACTAAATTTATGATTATCAAAAAATAAATTATACCCTTTTGGAGAAGATTCTGTCATCTAGTGAAAAATATATTTTTAAAATTTTTTAAATATCATTTAATATTTTTTTAATTTCTAATCAACTTCTTTTTTAACTAAAAAAAACGTACTCACAATGTTTAACTAATAAAAAATTACTAAAATTAATCATAATATTGAAAAAATTATATTTCTAGATTCATGACTTCGAGCTCTACAAAAAGGTATTTTTAGGTTTTTGTAAAAAAATATTCTTCCTGAAGAAAAATTGAGTAGAAGTGAAAATTTTCAAAAATACAAACAAAATAGGTGATTTCACTGACACATCACTTGCCACATAGGTGAGTCCGAGTTCGGTCGAACTGACTTTGACCAAACTAAGTTCAGCTTAACTATTTTGAATTGTTTTAAAAAATTCTAAGCTCAAGCGCTCACAAAAATTGAGATAATGTAGCCATTAGTCTGGTCGAACTAAATTATGTCGAACTCTTGGTGCCATTTAGGCACCACGCCAATGACACGAGATGCCACGTGGCTAGGAGGTATTTTGGGCGGACTCAATCTGACTAAACTTAGTCTAGCCGGACTACCCCCAGTTAGCCCTAAGTGCGACACAGCTTCATCCTTTTGCCCATATTTGGATTGGAAGTGCAAATGAATTGGAAATGGCTTAGAAATATCAAACAAAACATAGAAATAGATAGTGAATCAAGATTTATCAAAAGAGTACAGATCATGCCCTAAAAAAATTCCCATTTGATTGGACATAATATCAATCAAGTCCAACTCACGTTATTCTAATGATATAGAGAGAAGATTGACCCAGAATAGAAAGAATCTAGGGGAGCAAGAGGACAGGAAAAAATTTGGGGTCTAATTCTGAGTGTATACGCCAACACCATCCATAAACCAGGACTTTTTTTCAATAATAGCATCTCTATCGCCATAACAAGAGAAAATGACAATAAAGAAACCATTCCCCTTGTCTATGTTGAAAACTTCATTTAGGCCTTTCCAAATTTTAAAAACCTAATTAGATAATGCATCTTGAGAAGGAGAACTCCTTACCTCAATATTATCAGTTTATTTCTCTACTTCATTTTTTACTATGGCAATATTGACCTAATTCAATCCCAAGACACACAAAAATAGTCATATAATTTAAATGTTTCAAATTCTAACATCTGCACTAATTTCTACAAGTTGTTATCAGTTGACATGATAAAAATTTATTAAATATTATTAGGTTAACACATTTAAAAATATTCAATGCGCACACAATTTTATATAGAAGAACAATCATGTCCTATATTTCTTTTGAAATATAAATATAGGATTAGATCTTTATTATCATCATCTAGGGTATATGCATGTATGTGCATATGTTATCTTCAATATCACTTTCTATTAGTATAAGATGCTTAGTAGTTTGAGCTAATAGAATAGGTATTCATGTATCAAGCTAACAAACTACTAATGAATTTCTTTAGACTCAATCTTGAAAGATTTTTAAAAATTTGGAGGTGAAGGAAAGCAATTCTAAAGGTGAACTTTCACAAAATCATTCTTAGAAGAAACATATTACATCCACATGGTGAATTAAGTTCATGACAATTGAAATTGAACCTACAAAGCTCAAAATTGAACAACATGGTCTTTGAAATATCTCAAATATAATTAAAATAGTCATTAAACCAAGACATCATTTTCTTAATGGTGATGATTTAACTTGAAACATCATCGGACCTTAGATAAGTTATAAATCAAAATAATAATACTATACACATGATAATAGATCAAACTATGTTGTGAGTTTCCCCATGTGCACCTATTTGACAGTTATGTATCAGTAATGGGCCTATCCCATCTTTATTTAATCATAACATAATAGATCAAATTCAAAAATATTTATATTCATTGTGACCATCACTCTTTCATCATTAATTGTAAAACTAATAATTTTACTACATCGATACCCACAGTATGATTAATAATTCATATTTGATTTATTATGTTTTATTTCCATTTAAGCCCTTTTTATATAATTGTTAATTCTCTACAATCTTAGATCCATAAGCAAAGGGAAAGACCAATAATGTAAGATGTTTTTAAAAGAAAAATGGTTAGGAATTGAAGAAAATAAATAGCTTGGATATCAATTGAAGAAAATTTAAAAAACACATAAATTGTTACATAACAATAAACAAACACAAATTGTTCAATAGCAGGTTTTCTCTTAATTCAAATGAATTACAAAACTTCATCATCATATGATCAATGATCTAATGATGAGAGATAAAGATTTCGTTACAATCTGTTTCTTTATATAAAGGTCTTTGGTACATGAATGTCTCGTAAAAATAGAAAAACAAACATGCATATTCATGCACAAGCATATTTAACTTTTTTATGCAAATTATAATTTTAGAAAAGCATATGCTTAATTGTAGCACATGAGAGAAATTAATAAAATTCTATTTTTATCTTGTATAATAGATCGGAATTCAAACTGTAGTTGATCCATGCATGTGAGAAAATTAGCATGCCAATGCGAATAAAGATCGGGGATTGGGGCAGGCAGTGAGGGGGTTGGCAGTGGCATACCTTTGTGAATGAAGAAATTTGTGAACTTCGATAAACATTCCAGGTAAAAAAACAAAGTTCATTCCAAAAGATATTATTTTGAGTGCAAGGATATAAGGTGACATAAATCGAAGGTGATGTATATGCAGATGCTTCCATTTGAGGACGAAACGCTTAAACTTTAGAACATCCTCATGAAAGGCATTCATAAATGATGTTTAAGAAGATTTTACTTGTTTTAAGGCGACTATCAATCATCTTGACGGTGTTCATACTGATTCACTTCAATCTCTCTGGATGATTTACGCAGTCATCAATATTGATGGATCAAGCCACCTTTTACTAATAAAACCTTCTTGTAGAAACTTTTATAACAGAAAAACAAATTAATGACATTAATACACGTCATATGCTCTTTCTGATTTGACCAAGGAAGGTTCCTTCTATTGAGTTAGCCATTATTTATCTGTAAAGATAAAGATTTCATAATATAGGTAAGGAATCCATGTTTTGTAGATGGAAGCTTTTGTTGCCTATTTAAGTTACATGTCAAAAGGACCTAGATATCATAATAAGATTGGTCTCAGCTTTGTGAGCATCAGAAGTGCAGTGGTTAATAAGAATGGCATAGATGTAACAAAGCTTACCCACCTCGCACTTCCAAACTGGTAAAATTCAGTCATTCAGCAATGTGATTTTGTTCTTTTGGTCTTCAACTGTTGAATAACGAAAGACTATTTTATGTTTACTGAAATTATATTATTTAGTTGTCTATCATACTATTACCACCTGATTATTTTGCATTTTGTAAGTTTTATTGTCTTTTGCATTAACATGGATATTTAGCCATGGATCCAGGTGGGTTTAAATTTAGGAGGGAAGCATTCAATATTCTTATTCTTGTTTGAAGTTGGATTATCAAATTACTATTTTTTAACATTTTGCATTTAATATAAATCAAATGAGGATGGAATTCTAAACTATAGAGAAAATGTAGAAATCTAAAATGCAACTCTTGTCTCCAACTGAAAACTATTTCTTGATTATAGATATTGTATACCATAGCCTTAATAAGAGGTTTTAAGTGGGACACTAATTTATCCTAATAGTGAATGGATTGTCATGTGTTTGACTCCTTGTTTGTACAAGTGAAATGTTGTTATGGTATTAAAGCTAGAATACAATAGAATACCAAACATCTACTTTGTGGTTTAAAAGGAGTATTGGAAAATGAAAAAATAAAAGTATCTTTATTAAATATTTTTGTCATCTTTTATAAATAGAAAAATATATATATATCATTAGAAATAATATAATATGAATATATATACATAATTCAAAAATACCTTTATTTAATTAAGTAGAATTATCCTTTCAAATAACTATTAAAATTAAATTTAAATAACATTCAATATTTTCAAAACAATTTTAAATTTAAAGAATCTCCTCGAGATAGAATATAAAGGTGAGCTCAAATATCCATCAACTCTTATTCTCCTAAAATTATATTCTACCACATTTTGAAATCGAAGTTTGAAGGAAACAAAAGAACAAAACTGAGAGGAAAAACATCGTATCTTTTTGACCAATATCTTAAGGACGAACAATGGAAAGGTGGAAACAATAAAAGGAATAAAGAGATTTATCTAATTATAGAGAAAAAAGAAAAGATCGGATTCCATTGTAGATATTGTTTTAAAGCGTATAGTATTTGGTGACGTAATTCCAATAACGTAATTCCTATACCTCACAAAAGGTTCCCATTAAAATAAATGCTCGAAGATGATTCCTCTTTTTTAAAACCACTTAAAAAACCAGTGGACGGTGACGATACTTATTCACTTCCAACACAATCCACAATATTTGGTGCTTGAGTCATTTCTGTGGCTTTCAATTTTTTTATTAAATATTTTTCTAAAAGCTTAAAATACTATTGATAAAACTGGAAATGTGCCTGGCAAGTCAGTAGGCCCATGGCCTCTTATCTTCAAGAGAAAAAATTAAGAATCTTCCTTTTTCTCTTCCTATCGCGATGAATGGCAGGAAACACGTCATATGTTTAAGTAATGTACGAATGTCTGTGTAGAGATAAGATTTCATTAGATGGCTAAGGATTCTTTGATTGTAAGTAGATGCATTGTAGATTGACATTTTTGTTGTCTATGTAAGTTACAAGTCGAAAAGAAGTAGATAAGGCAATTGGTCTCAGCATCAGAAGTGTAATGGGTGATTGCAGGGAAGATCCGGTGCACAGGAGATGCATAGCTTCAAGCCTGGTGAATGTTGTATACCTCCTTGAAACCAACGAAAACCAGGCTAAAGAATTTTGGTACTTGCTTCAATTTGAAGTGAAGCAAACTGTAATTGACGACCATGACAACTCTATATATGGGACTGTTTTTCAGTGGCGTGGAAGAATGAAAGCACGTCCAGGTGGGCCTCCTTCTGAAGTAGTTGCGTTCAGAGGTACGCTTCTTCGACCAAGAAATATTTTTCATAACTTGGTCGAAGAGTTTAGGGTAGCCATTGCACACTATGATTGCATATCCAGGGTCGAAAAGGGCTTACAATTCCTAAGAGTGAGCCTTTATGATAATGGGTACAACAATGTTTGGCTTGCAGGGCATTCATTGGGAGCTGCTATTGCATTGGGTATAGCAATGAATCTGCAGAGGGATGCACGTCATATTCTTGAAGCACATCTTTTCAATCCTCCATTTATTTGCCCTACAGTTCCACAGTTGAAAGTAATTGAAAAGAGTAGAAGTTGTTCAGCGTTGAATAAGGTATTGGAAACAATCAGAGATCGCTTGAGTTGTACGCTAAATTCGTTGGTATTAGCGATTGGGTACCCAACATCTATGTGAACCAAAAGGATCCCATTTGTCAGAATTACGTTCACTATTTTGAGGTGTTAATGGGTATATATAGACATAGAAGTCATCTGCTTTATGAGAGTATGAGCCCTTGGCATTTAGTTCCCTCAGCTATGGTGATTGTGGCAACTAAACATTTCTTTCACAACCATCACACTATTCGTCAATGGTGACATAAGGATCTTCGTTTCAATAGTATTGAATATATCCCTCCAGATGAAGTTATTCAAAGTGTTAAATATAACCTTCCAGTTGAAATGATTGAGTAAAAATTCCAACACCTTCACAAAAGACTGCAGCTTCTCATCTTTTATTGACGGAAAAGAAGGGTATAATACAATAGTGATAGCACTACTCTCTTTCACATATGCATTTGTATATTTGAATAGTTAGTGTATCGATATCTTTCTCTTTCACATATTTAATGTTGGTTAACAGATTTGTTTTTTTCTTAATTTTTATATATGTTTTTAAATAATGATTTGTGCATACCTTTTATGAAAAAACAAATAAACTAATAGTTGGGTGAACCGAGTTTAGGTTTACCCTGAGTGCAACTTCTCGTAAGATGTTTTAAAAAATTTTATGCAGATTACTCAAAAACAAACACACTCTTCACCAGAAAGTGAGAAAGGCTTTCACATTCATTTGTCACCACAAAAAGAATGCTACAAGATATTTATTAACAAGTGTAAAGCTCACAACCTTTACTCTTGCACATATCCATACAATATAAAACTTATTCCACCCAAAATACTCAAAGCAGTGTAAATGTTGATCGATTCTCGCTCATGCCTCAAAGGACAAGGGGGATCAGAGCCATTTAAACAACAATAAAGCACCTTTTAAACAAAAGAAAATCAATGAATTCACAGACTAAGAAAGAATTGGTAATAAAATAGCATATTTTGCACATAAGAATACATCCCAACAGAGATTGCTATATATTTCAAACACACAGATTTGAAGATCGTATCAAAATATTATTTCATTCGAGTACCAAAAATGTCTACACTGAAAATCCATAGAAAAATTAGTTTGTTCCTTTCAATCAAAAAATTTTTGGACCTTTAAAAAGACTTTCAGAACCATATAAATAGCCGCCAGGCTATGATAGTCTATTACAAATAAAACAAGAGTTAAATGATTAACTCTATCCCATAGTTAAAGAAGTTTAGTTTCTTAAAACTGAAAAAGCAATAAGTAAACTAGAAAAGCAGCATGAGCCACGAGCAAAAGAGGCACGATCAGACTTCAGCAGATGGCTTCAACCTATTTGCGTTGTGATGTGGAAGTACTTTGAATATTCTGCCATTCCAGGTGAGCTGAAGAGAAGCTCAAAATGAGCTGATAATGTGGGAGGCCTATATGTAAGATTCATTTCTTCCATACCTCTTTCCTTTTTCTTACCTGTAGGACCTTACCCTTATGCATTTCCAAATGATCGAAGCAGACAACCAACATGGATTCAATTCTTGCAACCTTTGAGGAATCTTCAATTGTCAAGGACTTTGCTTCCTAAATCTGTTGTACTTGATCTCTGAAAACTTGGATCATGTCAGATGAATTCTCAAATGTTTGATTAAGGAATTCAAACGGTTCAATCCTGACCGTTGAGCACACTAAATTAAATGCAGCAAATCTTGATCCAAACTCAAGACTTTCTCCATCATCCATTTCCATCGATTTTATGGCGGCTGATAACCTATCACATGTTATCACCATTTTACAGACTTCACACATTCCCGAGGTAGATGGGAACAATCTCCTTCATGCAAGACCCTTCACACACACAAGCTTACGTGGCAACACGATCTGTTCTTCATTACAATGCTAACTCATCACACAATGTCACCAGTTGAGCCATACAGGCTTGAAGCACATCAACCGGAAACCCTGAAGTTGAGACTACCAACCAGTAGTCATACAACACTTCTATGTGTTGGTTCCCATAACCATATGCCGGTTCACCTTGAACAAGCACACCGCTTCACTTTGGCACAAATGTCGGTTCACAGTGTTATACCGGTTCTCGCATATGCCGGTTCACACCTCTTCAACATATTGACATCAATGACAACATATAATGTCATTATGTCCACATACCGGTTCACATAATGCCAACAATCTCCCCCTTTGGCATTGATGGCAATATACAAAGATATCTCTCTGCTTCACATCTTCTCCCCCAATGTCTGCAGATATCTTCTCCGCATCACATCTTCTCCCCCTTTGACAACAATGCCAAAGTGGAGGCACAAGTTTCCCTGTTCCATTATGCTGCTCCCCCTGAGGAGTAGCATCCTTCACACATCAATCCTAAAGAAAGATTTGACTATGCAATACATAACTGATGTGGAGCATATACCTTTAGTTCACCTCCGAAAGGGGCAATACCCCTAATCCACCTCTTAAGTATATGAATGTAGTCTTTGGGAGAGGCTTGGTGAATATGTCTGCTAACTGCTCCTTACTGGAAACATGCCCCAGTGCAATCTCTTTGTTCTGAACCTTTTCCCTCAAGAAATGATACTTAAGCTCAAAGTGTTTGGTTCTAGAATGTAAAACCGGATTCTTGGAGATATTAATTGCACTAGTATTGTCACAAAATATACTTACCGGTTCAGATACAAGAACTTTGAAGCCATTCAATACATGCTTCATCCAAATTGTCTAAGTACAATTCATGAAAGCTGCAACATACTTTGCTTCCACTGTAGACTGAGAGATACAACTCTGCTTCTTACTCATCCATGAGACTAGTCTACCACCGAGGAAGAATGCACCACCCGTTGTGCTCTTCCGGTCATCTACATTACCAGCCCAATCAGCATCTGTGAACACTTTCAAGTTGAAATCCTTGTTGTATGGATACCACAATCCATAGTCAACAGTTCCCTTCAGATACCTAAGAATCCCCTTGACTGCAACCAAGTGGGATTCTCTTGGACTTTTCTGGAACCTTGCAGTAATGCCAATTGCATGTGCAATATCCGGTCTGCTATGCACTACATAATGCAATTTACCAATCATTGATCGGTATTCCTTTTCATCAACCAATGCTGAGTCATCCTCTTTGGATAGTTTACAACTGGTCACCATCGGTGTCCCAACCGGTTTGCTATCTTCCATGCCAAAATTCTTCAACACTTCTTTGACATATTTGGACTGAGTGATAAAGATTCCATCCTTCATCTGTTGGATCTGCAATCTAATGAAGAACTTAATCTCCCCTATGAGTGACATTTCAAACTCTTTCTTCATCTCATCTGCAAATTCATGACTCATCTTGTCATCTCCACCAAAGATAATGTCATCAACAAATACCTCACAGATCAGGATCTGATCTCCTTCAGACTTCAAGTAGATATTGTTATCTTCACTTGTTCTTTCAAATCCAATCTTCACAAGATGGGAATGCAAATGTTCATACCATGCCCTAGGTGCCTGCTTTAGTCCATATAGGGCTTTATGTAGCCTACATACCATGTCACTGTCTTCAGATAGGGCAAACCCATCTAGTTGCTCAATATACACCTCCTCTTCAAGTACACCATTTAGGAATGCAGATTTTACATCCATTTGATATACTTTGAAACCTTTAAAAGCTGCATATGCAAGAAGCATACGGACCCCTTCCAATCTGGCTATAGGAGCAAAGGTTTCTCCATAGTCTTCTCCTTCTTCTTGAGCATATCCGTTGCACACCAATCTGGCTTTGTTTCTAATCACTGTGCCATCCTCATTTAGCTTATTTATGAAGACCCATCTGGTACCAATGACATTTTTATGCTCTGGTCTGGTTACCAAAGACCATGTACCATTTTTCTCTATCTGGTCAAGTTCCTCTTCCATTGCCTTGATCCAGTCTTCATCTTTATGTGTCTCTTTGAATGATTTAGGCTCAAATTCAGAGATCATATATGAGTTTTCTCAGACCTTTCTTCTTGTAAGGATTCCTGCATCCTCATCACCTATGATCTGATTAGGATCATGATTCAACTTGACATACCGAGGAATGGTCTTGATGGATTCCTCTTGCTTTTCTTCTTCATCCTCATCTCCATCAGTATCAGCATCTACATTTGTCGGTGTAGGAATATTGTTAGTGGTACTCGGTTGACTAACAACCAATTCCCAAAAGGTTGCAACCGGTTCGTTTACCACTTGCTCACTGCTAGTTTCCTCAGTTTTCTCAGAGGTTTCATCAACTCTTACATTGATGCTTTCCATAATTCTCTGAGTCCTATTGTTGAAACACTTGAGAGCTTTGCTCTTGGTGGAATATCCTAGGAATATTCCCTCATCACATTTCGCATCAAATTTGCTCTGGTGTTCACTCCTCTTGATGTAACATTTGCTACCAAACACTCTAAAGTAGCTAACCATAGGTGTCTTACCGGTCCAATACTCATAAGGAGTTTTATCCTTACCTTTCTTGATGAGTACCTGGTTCATTGTGTAGACTGCAGTGCTCACCGCTTCTCTCCAAAAGGTGTGAGCTACCTTTCCTTGAATCAACATGGTTCTAGCTGCTTCAACCACAGTCCAATTATTCCTCTCTTCTAGGCCATTCTGTTGTGGAGTCTGGGGGGCAGACAATTGCCTCTTGATGCCATGTTCTTCACAGTACTTGTTGAATTCACCGGAAGTGAATTCCCCTCCTTGATCAGTTCTCAGGCACTTGATCCTTTTATCGCTTTCCTTCTCCACTAATGCTCTGAAAGCTTTGAACTTTACAAAGGCTTCAGACTTGTCTTTCAAGAATGTGACTCACATCATTCTTGAGCAGTCATCAGTGAGAATCATGAAGTACCTATCACCCTGCACACTTCTAGTTTTCATAGGACCACACAAATCAGTATGCACAAGATCAAGCAAGTTGTCAGTAGTAAAAGATTTGCCTTTAAAGGTTGAGGAAGACATTTTCCCCAATTGACACTCTCTGCACAAGGTATTATCTGGTTTGCTTAGCACCCGCAACCCTCTGACTGCCTTGATCTTACTAGCCTTCACAATGTTATCAAAGTTTACATGGCAGAGTCTCCTATGCCATATCTAGCTATCATCAAATTTAGCCATAAGACATGTACTTATATTTGCATTCAGATGAAATAGGTTACCTTTGGTCTACATGTCGGTGGCCACCAAGTCACCACTCTTTTCTTTGATTTTGCAAACTCCATTCTTGAATTTCAGAGTGAGACCACTATCATTTAGCTGGGCAACACTTAGGAGGTTGTGTCTAAGACCATCAACCCAATACACATTGTCAGCACTACTCTTTCCATTCAGAGAGATGGACCCTTTTCCTTTGACCATGCATGGTGCATCATTTCCAAAGCGAACCATAGCACCATCATACTCCTCCAAGTATAGAAACTTGCTCTGGTCACCAGTCATATGGTGAGAATAGCCATTGTCAATGATCCACTCATTGGAATTATCAAACCGGGAGACAAGAGCCTTCTTGTCAGACACATCTTCTTTGACAGCAACAAACACAATATCTTCATTTTCTTCATCCTCTGATTCTTCATCTGTGACACCTTCATCAACTGCCACAAAACAGTTTCTCCGGTTTCCTCCTTTGAATTTCTTGAACCTTTCCGGTTTGTCCTTGTTGTCGCCATTAGGATAGTTTACAGCAATATGTCCTATCCGATTGCAAGAAAAGCATTTCAAAGGTAGCTTACCTTTGTATTTGTCGGTTCCTTTTGGAAGTTTCCTGGAAAGGAGAGCTTTGAATGCCATCAGAATCTCCTCATCATCCATTTCTCTGCTCTGTCTTGGTTCACCACTAGTGCTAGCTTCTTTTCCTTTTCTGGATGGTGCAGCAGAAGCTTTAAAAGTTGATTCAGTCTTTTGAACACTGCTATCAAAACTATTTAGCTCATAGGTTGTCAACTTTGCTATGATGGAGTCTAAGGATACCTTAGTCTTGTCTATTGATCTCAGCTCCTGAATAGCAGCAACCCTTATTGCATAGACCGGCAATAGGGATCTTAGGACTTTGCTTACCACAGTGGAGTCTTCTATTTTACCACCTGCACTCTTGATATCTCCAACAACGGTTTTGATTCTTATTCCATACTATTGAATGGTCTCACCTTCAACCATCCGCATATCTTCAAACTTCCCTCTCAGGATTTCTTCCTTCGCCTGTTTTACATGCTCATCACTGCCATAGATATTTTCAAGGGTATCCCATACCTCTTTGGGATTTACCTTGTCCTAAACATCAATAAACTCAATGTCAGATAAACTACTAATTAGGGCTTCCATGACTTGCCCATTCTCCCGCATCTCTCTCTTTTGGTCATCGGTAAGGGTACCAGTAGGAGCAACATAGGCAGTCTCAACATAGCTCCAATGTTGAGCACCCATGCTTCTGATGAATATTTTCATTCTGTCTTTCCATATACTAAAATTTTCCCTGTTAAACTTTGGACCTTCCCTCTTCATCATTTGATTGGGATCTTTACCTCAAGCGGTTAAGCTTATAACACAGAGGACCTGGAGGATGCTCTGATACCAATTGATAACTCAATGATGAGTGAATAGTACCAAACTGGTACTCAGAGGGGGGGTGAATCAATACAGGCAAAAAATAGTCCTAAACCAGTTTGACAGTAGACACTTCAAATGACTAGCAAACAGTAACACCAGTTTGAAACAGAGTGCAACCAGTAAAGCTAAGAACGTCTGAGACAAGCATTAACCGGTTACTCACTTAGCTTTTCACTCAACTCAAGACTACACTACCATTTCACCCTTATGCATAAATAGGTAATCTATCATCAGATCATAATAACAGCTAGTTCAACATGTTTTATTGACAGGCATAAAATACAGAACCATCATATGCTTGACAGACAATAGCAAAGCATCACACATGACACACATATTTTTCACGTGGAAACCCAAATGGGAAAAACCATGATGGGGATGAATACCCACAAGCTATTTTTGAACTCTTTAGAAGTCCGCTCTGTTAGAAGCCTTGTCCAGTTAGAGACATTACAATAGGTTCTGCTAGGAACCGATCTTGTTAAAGATCACCCGATTAAGGGATGGCTACAATACCCGGTTAAGGGTTAAACCCTGTTAAAGGTTACCTTGTTAGAGGATTTCAAGAACTCGATAGCTAAAGGATTCCAAACTCAGTAGCTTTGAATTACCTTGTTAAAGGATTTTCAGCAAGCCGGTTAAGGCTACCCTGTGAAAGGATTTTCCAACTGTTGAGGTGGTTAGAGATCAACAGGTATTACAATATCTGGTAACAGCACTCAATGCCAATGCAGATCCGCTTAAGCTCCTCTTCACCTTCTGCACTTACACTCTACAGGTATCACTTCTCTCCTTTTGGTCTGGCAAGAATCACGTATCCCTTCTCTTGGATACACACACACAACTTTTTCCAACAACCCCAGAAAGAGACACAACATCGACCTTATAGGAAAACAGATAGGTCGATAGCATAAACCCTAAACCTGTTAGGTTAAGGAATTCAAATGGTTCAATCCTAACCGTTGAGCACACTGCATTAAATGCAGCAGATCTTGATCCAAACTCAAGACTTTCTCCATCGTCCATTTCCACCAATTTTATGGCGGTTGATAACCCATCACATGTTATCACCATTTTACAAACTTTGTACATTCTCGAGGTAGATAGGAACAATCTCCTTCATGCAAGATCCTTCACGCACACAAGCTTACGTGGCAACACGATCTGTTCTTCATTACAATGCTAACTCATCACACAATGTCACTGTTTGAGCCATACAGGCTTGAAGCACATCAACAAGAAACCCTGAAGTTGAGACTACCAACCGGTAGTCATACAACGCTTCCATGTGCCGATTCCCATAACCATATGTCGGTTCACCTTGAACAAGCACACCACTTCACTTTGGCACAAATGTCGGTTCATAGTGTTATACCGGTTCTCACATATGCCGGTTCACACCTCTTCAACATATTGACATCAATGACAACATACAATGTCATTATGTCCACATACCAATTCACATAATGCCAACATCTAACTCTTTCCCAACAGGCACTGCGTTCTCTAACACCTTGACTAAATCAGAAATATAGCTCCTTCCCTGCTGTGCAATTGATTCAAGCCATTCGCTAAAGACATATATAATCATTCGGCTCCTTTTAACCTAATCAAGTAACTTCTGGTTCATGGGTGATTTTGGATCGAATGATAAAGAAACTTGGGAAAGTGGGTGAGGATTTGGATTTTGGATAGCATTGATATATCGAGCCATATGTATTATAATCTGCTTCATCTCATTCTTGTCTTATTCATCCTTCCAAGTTCTTGTGAGGCTCCTTTTGGTTGAAGACTCCAAATGTTTAGCATCAACAGCACAAGAAGTTGCCCCTAGAGTTGCCCCTAAATCAATCTTTTCAATGATAAAATCTTTCTCAGTGATATTCTTAATCTCCTTATCAGTCGGGGTCTAGCCACTTCTGCAACCCAGTGTCTCATTTGCCCATCCACATCGATCATGGTTTTTGTTTTGAGTCTTTTGGACTTTGAAGTCCTTCCTAGGCACTTCCTAACCATATCCTCCATTGGAATTGAAATAGGAATTACATTCCTCTTCTTAGAAAGTGAAGCATGCAGCCACTTAGGAGTGGTGGATGTTTCCCTTGGTGACGATGATTGTTGGTTAATGGTGATAACGGCCATGGTATCCCCGAAATCCTTAGGTTGTTTGATTTCCTTTCCTTTATCTGCAACATCTGTGATGAGTTGATCCTGCATCTAAGTATCCATTACTTCTTGAATTTCTTCCTCAGGATCCAAGTCTAATACCAATGAACTTGCAAGGGTCTTTTGATAGCCTTTCCTACTGAGTGATCTGGTAACACGGGCAGAGGCGGAACCCAAAGAAGACTCTCCTAAATTTGCAATATTGGCCTTTTGCGTCCTTTGTTTTTCATCACCTACAATATCAACAGTAACATTAGAAGAAAGAAGAGATATTTGGGAAGTCGCTTGGGTTCGACCAACTCTCTTATCCTTAGGTGCTAGTATAAGATTTTTTTTTAAATGACGATCTTTCAACCATTTCTCTTTTCTTCTGATCACATTAAAGGTTCTGGCCTGAATGCTACCATCTCCCTTCCTATTCCAATCAATTTATGGGATAGGGTGTCCCTATATCCTTTCATCGAACTCAGGGTCAACTACTTCCTCATCTCCATCTTCTTGCACCCCAGAAACATTCATGGATAAGCCCATTGTTACAATTTGCTAAATTGTGAACCTTGACCACAACCTCCTTCTAACTTCAAACTCATCAGCACAGTTCTCCCAATAATCCTCCAATTGAGGTTCATGCTGAAAACCATTATCAACATCTAAATTATCCATAGCAAATCCATGACTATCAAATTTGTATCTGGCAACATACAACTCCAACTTGAACTTCTTGAGTTCAAGTTCAAGATTCAATTCGTCTTAAATAGATGCACAGCTATAGTGTCCAAGTTCTACAGGAAATACCACTTTGGACTCCCCTCCACTCTTTTTGTCAATATATGCTAGTTGACGACAGACTTCGATTAAAACATAACTATCCTAAACAAACCGAGGTAACCTGAAAGGTTAACCCTAAAAACCGCCAACTTGAATATAAGTGAACTGGGAGAATTGGATAAAGTAACTACCATAAATGTTGACGAATTCCATGGCCTCCGTTGTCAACCTCTTATTTGTGTTTCCCTGCAATTAGTAGACCAATCTCCCTACAAAAATGTCATTCCATCTCATAAAATTCTCTACTATTCCTACAAGTGAGGGTAATATTCATATACCCTTATTCCATCAATCCAAGGTTCATGATACAGGCTATTCCAATCCTGGGTACATGTAAGCATATAAAACAAATATGAAGACATAAAGAAACCACTCATTCCTGCAAACCTGTTCAGACTTTCGTGCAATCTTTCTGCAATTACCTGCCCCCAATCCAGGTAGGCGCTTCCGTTCAGCATGACTTGGACATAAAACTACATCTAGTTTTCCCAGTAGAAGATATGGGAATTCCCTTTTAACTTATTCAACAGAATGACAATGTCTCGCACCTCTGTTATGAATTTTTTTCTAGTAAGCGGCCTTGGCAACCTGGACCCTCCCTTTTGAATCTTCAATAACCAATTCCTGGCAATCACGCTTTTATAAGTACTCTTCTTCTCAAAAAAGAAAGAGTATGATGTGCCAATAGTCTAGTCCTCATATGGCTCCTTATGAGGTATACCCATGGCTTCCATTACGGTCTCCCTATCAATTTTAATAGCACTTTGCCATTGATGCTCCTGATACACCTGTGCTCTGCATCATACCTATTCATACATTTCAATAGTAACTTCGGGCATGGTGCAGCAATGGAAAATGGGACGGCCTCAATCAAACCACTCTTCACTATTCTCTCCATCATTGAATTCTGAATTGTGTTTTTGGCTCTCTCAATAAAATCGGAGAGATCCGCCAGGGCTAATGAAGTATCTCCCATCTCTGGGAGTGAACTAAATAGGCAAGAAGTGTGGCCTAATAATGGCCCCTCTCATTTTAAACAAACAATTATAGGAATGTAATGAAATTTTATACACAACAAAGGGGAATGAACAACAGCTAGCTCGAATTCTTGGAAAACTTTTGCGTGCAGATACAATACCTCCAATTTTCCTCGCTTGCATTGCTACTGAGAAAATTCTAGAAATAATTGTTTTCACAACAAAGATAGACAAAATCACACTTAAGACTTAGTCGGTTGTACTAATTAAGTTCGTGTGAGTTATCACCTGATTTGATGTATACTCAGCATGCATTTAATTTCAGATCACTCCATCACACGACTCATGAATTATCATGATTGCTTGTCATAATTTTAGAAACTAACATTTTGAATCCCCGAAATATTCTCTTTTCCCGCTACCACATTCACTTTATGATGCATGTATCAATTTTAAATAGAACTTCGATCTTTAAGAATTCAAACTTTGAAACTTGAACCAAGAACCAAGAGGTTCAAAGGTTCAATTTCAAAATTGAGAAATAACACAGAGCAATACAAAACACTGACTACGCGACAAAATAAATAACAGTTAACGAGCAAAAAGAGAACCAGCTTTGAACCTTGAACCTTCAACCAAAAAGGTTCTACGGTTCAAGTCCAATATGAATTGCAACAAAGCGCTCGCTTTACCATAAAACAAAGCCGCGAAGAAAAATCTTTAAAGCGCGTTTTGAACTTTGAACCTTGAACTTTGAAAAGGTTCAATGACTCGGGTTCAAAAAGAGGAAATAAATGACTGAAAGAGAAAATAAACACCATTTAGGTGACCTCCGAGTTTGAAATTTGCAAAGAAAATAGGGGAGGCTAACACTTATATTATTGAAATATAGACACAAATTTGAAAGGAGAGATAGAGAAGAGTGTGTGAGTGTAGGGCTTATCATCATAATGTAGCGTATATTATGTGCAAGCATTTATAATTAATAATTCTAGTTTTAATTTTATATTATTGTCTAAAAATAATTATTTAATTCAATATTTGAATATAAATATATCATTTAAAATTTGTATGTTGTTCTTATGTTTCAATAATCAAAGAAGAAAAATGACATCTAAAAATATCTAGCACACGTATTTATGAACCTCTTTCAATTTTGTTTCTTTCTACATAGTTTTGAATATCATATCATTCTAGGAAAAGTCTATGGTTGTGGTGGTAACCATGGGAATGTGAACTTGTCCCCTTCTAACTTAAAATTAAAACTTGAAATTGAACAATATTTTCTTTCTTAATCCTCCTATTTTAATAGAAATTGATTTTTTTTCATATAATAGATGTTACGTAATAGTAGTAAAATATATTCAATCCTCTCAATATCATGATCAAGAACACACATGTCCTCTATCACACCAAAGAATTAGAGAAATTTACAAAATAACATTCCAATTTGATGAAATGTAAGGATTTACAAATAAGTATTCATGGTTCCTTGCCTAGTAATTTTGGTCTTGATCAATTTCTAGGAATTAATTAGGAAGAACTTTTCTTCCTATGATCAATCAATATTGTTTAAGATATTATAAATATTATGAGTCTAATTATTTGAGAAAATTATAGTAGAATGTTATATATCAAGATAAGTTGTAGTAAAAAGCATTTTTGTATGCATGGATAAATAAAACATAGAGCATATATTCAAAACATATCTCCATCTAAGATCCATAAACTTTTCCTGTGATAAATATGAGAGCCAACATGAAGTTCTAGATAGTTCACTAACTAAAAATATTTTTTTCTAGATTTAACATTAGATAATATTTAAAATATTATGTATTTCATATTTATTATTTAATTAGTAAACTAAGTATCATCACTTAGTCCATTTACATTCTAAAAATATATATAAATTTATCAAAAAAATTAATAATTATTTAATTAAATTCAACAATGAAAGAAAATTCATCTTCCTTTAAAATAATGTTAAAGAATAGATAGAAGCACAAAAGAACATCCCAAAATATTACTCTTTATTAAAACCCAAAAAAAAGTAATGCTTATCGTGTTGGAGTCCTCTCATATGTCTAATGCTTACTTTTGTCTAAAAGTAATTGTCCCATATATATATATATATATATATATATATAGAGAGAGAGAGAGAGAGAGAGAGAGAGAGAGTGAGTGAGTAAATTACATTTAGATGTATTTATCTTATATTTTCAAAATATATAATACCTTTTACAAATATTGATTTTTGCCCAACATCTTAGTAAGGTTACTATTCTTAATATTAAAGCATCACATTAATTAAATAAATTGAATATTTTATAATTCTTTCTTTCATAAGTCCTCACTCTTCTATTAACGTTTTTGCCAGTAGATTAAAATAGGAAGCAATACGAGAGTAAAAGTGACATAGTTAAGTAATCTAAACATTAAGTTTATAATATATGTTTAAAACAATTACTTTTCTTAGTTCATTTTTTTATGACAA
Source organism: Cryptomeria japonica (assembly GCF_030272615.1). Lineage (NCBI taxonomy): Eukaryota > Viridiplantae > Streptophyta > Pinopsida > Cupressales > Cupressaceae > Cryptomeria > Cryptomeria japonica. The sequence continues at coordinate 193,422 of NW_026728882.1, forward strand.
GGATGTAAGCTAGACACCCACAAAAGAGACCAAGATAGACCTAGACAAGGTTTTTAATAAAGAAGAGGAATATGTAGACCATTTTTCCAATAGATACAAAATATAACATCACAAGGGGAACAAGAATCATTTTCCTCCAAGTTTGTACATGGTAAAGCAATGAGAGAGGAATAATCAAATTATTTCGAATAGAGATGATAAAGGATATTATCATGAACATAGAAAATAAAAAGATAAAATATTCATCAAAATAATAATAATAAAAAAATTCCCAAAAAGGAAGGACAAAGGAATGGACAACAACCCACAAAATTAGTAGAAAAAAAAATGCAACAAATCACAAAAAACCTATAAAGAAAAACAAAATTGATAAAAATAAATAAAAAGGATGTGATTGAAACCACATCAAAATATATAGATGAGTTAATTCGAATAATAATAGCTAAATGGTGCAAGTTTTCCCTATGGCACTACTTATCTATCAAAAAATTAATAGTCATATGGTAAGTAAAGATGGATCATCATCCTCCATGTCACAATCATGGAATGGGGTAGAAACGAAGACAAATAAACAAAAGTGGAAAACAAAATGAAGTATAAAAATCATAAATAAGGAAAAACAATAATCAAAATAAGGATAAAAAGGAACAAAAGAAAAAACACAATAAAGTGGCAAGGAGTTGAAACAAAAAGAAGAGGATAAAAATGGGAAACATAAAGGAAAACAAAAAATTAATCTCTTTTTAATAATAAAAATATTTTTAAGTACATCATTGAGGTGAAAACATATATTAATGGGTTACAATAGTATGATACCAAGCTTATCTATCAATCAAAAAAATGATTTTTACTTCCACCTTTCATATGCAACTTGTAGTGTCAAGTGGAAACTAGTAAAGAGTATCCATCATTGAAATTTGTATGGTATTTTTATTATTTTAAATATTATAAGTGTCAATATGTGAAAGAACAAAAAATGATTTTGTGGTATACGATATTTTTGTCACTTCTTTTAAATGATTTTGTGGTGGAGATCAAATTAAATAAGAAATAAATTCACACTATAAAAACATCAAAAAAATAGGATGATGTTTGCTAGTGCACTTTGGATCTTACTAGCTCAAAGTTTTCTTTTAGGAATCTAGTCAAAATATCTTGATTATACATTATAATCTATTCTCCCTTTATTTTTAGATAAATGTGTTTTAATATTACATAACATATCTATCCTTAATTATATTTCTTTTTTTTATATAAGACTTTATAATTATATTTCTTATAGTCTAATCTTTGTACCACTCATCCAATCCTCTATGTCCTTACCATCTTCTCACTTGAATAATGCATACTAATATTTTATTTAATGTAGACATATGAAAAAAATATTAATACACTTTATTCTCTGAGATTGTTTATTCAAAAATATTTACATATACAAAACAAACACATAGTAAGTTGTCATTGGTACGCCACATTTTAATAACTCGAATGATTAGCATCATCACCATCTTTGTTATGGAGAACTACACTCTTTTGCAAGCGATTGAAATTGCAATGAGTGACTTCATCTGGAGGGATGTATTCAATGCTCTTAACTTGAAGATTCTTAGACCACCATTGACATATGCCATGATGATTACTGAAAAAATGTCTACCTACCCTAAATACCTTTGCAGATGGAACTATATGCCAAGGGGTTTTCTTTGTAGCCACTTCAAAACAAAAGAAGTACTTCATGCTTTCGTGGACCAAATGACTTTTCTGCTCATATATACCCTTCCATACCTCAAAATAGTGAAGGTAAGTAGCACAAATGAGATCCTTTTCATTCACATATAAATTGGGAATCCAATCACTATAATGAAGGAAATCACCATACAACTCAAGTAGTTTGCTCTCATCTTTCAAACCCATCTGAAATGCCAAAGCCTCGGAAGGGCCTTGAATATGTTTGCAAATTTCCTGCGATTGACTGCACTGAAAGGAAGGGGCACATTTACGTGTGCCAACTAAAATCTTCGCAATCCTCTCAAACACTTTCAATTGAGGAAATGTAGGAGATAAAAATGGAGGATTGAAAAGATGTGCTTCAAGTTCACGACGTTCTTTTTGCTCCAATTTTCTTGCTGCAGCCAGTGCAATGGCAGCACCCAATGAATGCCCTGTTATCCAAATATTCTGGCATCCATTCCTATGAAGACTATTTCTTAGGAAGGGTAAGCCCTTATCAATCCTTTCTATGGAATTGAAGTGTGCAATGGCTACCTTGAAATCCAGGATCAAGTCTTCTAAAATATTTCTGGGTCGAAGAAGCGTACCTCTAAATGCAACCACTTCTGAGGGAGGTCCACCTGGACCTGCTTTTTCTTTTCCACGCCACTCAAAAACAGCCCCATATACAGATTTGTCATGCTCGTCGATTGCAGTTTCCTTCACTTCAAATTGAAGCAAGCAACACAATTCCTTAGCCTGATTTGGGTTGGTTTCAAGCACGTACACAATATTCACCAGGCCCGCAGCAATACATCTTCTGTGTATTGGATCTTCCCTGCAAACACTCCATTCATGCCATTATACATAAATTTGTGGGCATTTCTATAAAAATATAGCAGGTCAATCTATACGGTCTAATAAAATTTTGTGTTGTCATATACTATTTAAAATTAAAAAATTGTTATATAGACCATCAAATTTCAGACCCCAGCTTTAAAGATATAATCTGTTGTCATTATTTCTTGATAATTAGTCATCTGTTGAGACCAAAAATTTATGTTTGTAATTCTTCTGGATTCGACTCTGTAGATTTTTACGTTGTCAATATGTCAGATCAAACACCATGATCCAACATCATGATGTTTGATCCGAAACGTTGACAACTTAAAATTCTACACAATCGAATCGAAAAGAATTACAAACATATCAATATATATTGTAGAAACTTCATGAATTCAACCAAAAATTTAATTCACATTTACACACCCAAATTTCGAAAAAAAACAATCATTCCAATTTTTATTGTATTGTAAAAGTATGCTAACAATAACATTTGGAAATAGCAGCTAGAAATATGACAAAGTCTATGGTACACAGCATCTGTAACCAAGAAATATTTTTCAATTGGAGACAAGAACTACACATCATGCATAAAGTAAAGGTTATGTATTGTATTGTAAAAGTATGCTAACAATAACATTTGGAAATACCAGGTAAAACTAACAATTGGAAATAGCAGCTAGAAATATGACAAAGTCTATGGTACACAGCATCTGTAACTATGTGTGTGAAAAGTGGACTAAGAATCTGTGTCTGTAAGACATAATTTAGAGTATTACAGTAACCAAGAAATATTTTTCAATGGAAAACAAGAACTACACATCATACATAAAGTAAAGGTTATGTTTCAACATTTTCTCTCGAATTTAGAATTCCTGCCTCTTTTGATTTATATTAAATGTAAAAGATAAAAAAGTAGTAGGAGATATCTAAGTAGTTTGATAATCCAAATTCAAACAACAGTAAGAATATTGAACGCTTCCCTTCTAAATTTAAACCCAGCTGTATCCATGGCTAAATATCTGTGTTAATGCAAAAGGTAATAAAACTTACAAAATATAAAATAATCAGGTGGTAGTAGTATGATAGACAAGTAAATAAATATAATTTCATAAAACATAAAATAGTCTATCGTTATTCAAAAGTTGAACACCACAAGAACAAAATCACATAGCTGAAAGAGTGAAATTTACCAGTTTGGAAGTGCGAGGTGTAAAAGCTCTGTTACATCTATGCCATTGTTATTAGCCATTGCAATTCTGATACTCACAAAGCTGAGACCAATTGTATTATCTTCGTCCCTCTGACGTATAACTTTAATAGGCAACAAAAGCCTCTATCTACAAAACATGGATTCCTTACCCATCTTATGAAATCTTATCTACACAGATAAAATAATGGCTAACTCAACAAAAGGAACATTTTTTTGTCACATCAGAAAGAGCATATGACGTATTTCCAACTAAGCACAGCAAAAAAAAAGGAGATTCTTAGTTTTTAATATTCTTAATGTTTCATAGGGTATGACGCATTATTAAGATCATTAACTTGAGTTACTGTTATAAAAATTTCTACTAGATGGTTTTACTAGCCAAAGGTGGCTTAATTAATCAATATTGAGGACTCTGTAAATCATCCAGAGAGGTCGAAGTGAATCAGTACGGTCACCGTCCAGACGATTTGGAGGGGCCTTAAAATAAGAAGAATCTTCTTTAAGCATCATTTAAGAACACCTGTCAAGAGAATCCATTGACCGCCGCCCTCCCTGCCTGCCCCACATCTTATATTATCAGTCTTACCTTTGTTCGTAGAGTTGATTCATTGCTTGTAAAAGGTTTTGTGTGTACATGTTTCTGAATCTAAGATCGTAGATAATTAAGTATTATAAATAGGAGGGACGTTAAAGAAAATAAAAGTGATAAATCAAATATGAATTAGTAATTATAGTTTGGGTAAAATAATAATTTAAATTTAATCTTGATATAGTTAAATTATTGGTTTTATAAATTAACGATAAAAGAGTGATGATCATGATGTCTCCAATTAATTCATCATCATTATGAAAACTATGTCTTCGTTTAATGACTATTTAAGAATTCTGAAATATTTTGAAAAACACGTGATTCAATTTTGAACATTGTAGATTTAGTGTCAATTGTCATGAATTTGATTGTTCATGTGGATCTAATATGTGCTTTCTAAGAAAAGTTTGATAGAATATGCACCTTAATGTAATTTCTTGTCTTTGCCTCCAATTTTTTTTAATTTTTCAATGTTGAGCCTCAAGAAATTGTTAAGGAGTTTGTCAACTTGATACATGAATAGGTTCTATTAGCTAAAACTTCTTAGTATCCTATACCAATAGAAAGTGATACTAAAGATAACATATGTAAATATATGCATATACCCTAGATGATGATAATATAGATCTAATTCTTTATTTATATTTTGAAAGTAATATATGGCATGATTGTTCTTCCATATGAAAATATGTGCATGTTGAATGTTTTTAAATGTGGTAATCTAATAATGTTGCATATTTTTTTGTTAAGTCAGCTCATAACAACTTGTAGAAAGGAGTGGGGATGTTAGAATTTGGAACATTTAAATTATATGGCTATTCTTGTGTTGCTTGGGATTGAATAAAGTTAATCTTGCAACACTCAAAAATAAACTAGAGAAATAAATTGATAATCTTGAGGTAAGGAGTGAATATATAAAAACTACATTTCCATAATCTTTGGAGAGTAGAACTAGATCCTAGGCACCAACATGTCAAGCTAAGATAAATGAGTTAAAAATTTTGATTAAATAATTGATAGTTAAGGACCAACTCATAAGCTAGGGTAGCTATTCTTCTTATGTAGGCTTTTCTAAACTAAGGAGGATAATTCTTGAGGTTGATTATGGAATAATTAAAGAGAAATAAATTAGCACATTTTCCCTTTATTAAACCATCCCCTACATATGAGGAGGATAATTCTTGAGGTTGGTTATGGAATAAGTAAAGAGAAATAAATTAGCACATTTTCCCTTTAGTAAACCATACCCTACACATATGAGGATTCTAATAACTTATTTGTTGGAATCCCACTATGTTGGTTTACCCATAGTATGACCTACTTCTTGTAAGAGTAGATAGCATGTATCTATCATGTTTGCAACAAAATGTGAGAAGTGTATATGCTTGATGATATATGAAATCTAATAATGTACTTCGTATATAAATGTGAGGATAAATAATATCTAATCTTATAGTACTTTCTAAATATTGGATTCTATGATGCCATAAAGGAAATATATATATATATATATATATATATATATATATTTTATTTATTCTTTGAATTATACATGCTACATGGAATGGCTACAAGTACTTAGTTTATTGGTCATATCTTGGTGAAAAATTAAAGATTAAAATCCCATGTAACTATAGATGTGTAAACCCTATGCACTTTTTCAACCAACCCTAGGTGAGAAGTTATTTTAGAGCTTCAAGTTTAGTGAATAGCCTATAGAGGAAGGTTTTAAAATTATCAACTTCAGATTTTGATTCGAGTATTTTTCTTGAAAAGTTACTTCCATAATATCTATTTACTATAATTATTCTTAGTATGTGTGGGTTCAAGCTTGGACAAATAGAAGTTGCATTGAGAGGCTTGGTGTTTCAAAAGTATTCATTGTAACTCTGTAAGTGCATGAATCAAATTGTCTATCCAGGTAGCAAAACAATGCCTAACAAGACATTTTTTTATTTATTAAATAAATTAAAAATAAGTCTTGCCAGGGGTTATTTTGCTAGCTACATAGATGTTGCCTGCATGTATTGTTGATTAATAAGATGGAATATGGATGTTTTTAGGGGCTGAGCCTTTCCCTCTTGAGGGTTTTTATAGAGTGTATCTTGTTTTATCTCGTGGCTTGTCTATTTCATCTATGCACTTGGTTATTCTATAAGCTTGTATGCATCCTTTTCTCTTGTGAGGTTTTGTAAGAAAGGGATTAAATGAATTGGATATCGATGCATTATTTCTTAACAAGTGGTATCCGAGTTTTCATGGTTATGGGAGATTTGAGCTCTCGAGCTTTTGTTATAACATAGGTTGAGTAGATCTAGTGCAAAGTTAAATCCATGGTTATGCAAGAAAGATCTGATATTACACCTGGTAAGGAACACATTTGCAAGTTATTAATTTGTAGATCTAGGATTTTTGGGTTTGTTATTTTATTAGGTTGATTTTTCAATTTGGGAATGAATACTTTGAGTTTGATTTCCTTGGTTACAGAGGCTTATATCCATGTTGGTATTACACATGATACATATGTTTTGTTTGATCTAAGAGATTGAACAATTGGGTCTTGTTAAGGCTTTTCACTTGGGGTTATAAGAAGATCCTACTTGACACAACATAGATCTTTGAGGTGTTGGTAGAAGGACATGTTTGATTTATAGGTTTTCTCTCTCCGTTCTTGTGTGTCATCCCAAAGGTTCATGTTTAATGATTTGGGAGGATTGTGGTTACATGTTGGGAGATAGTATGAAGCTATTTGGGTTTTATATACATGGATCATTATGAGTTTCCTTGGTACTTTATTTTTTATCATTTATCACACCTTAATATGAGTGTTGATTAATAGAATTGATATGCCTTGTTCTATTTTTAGATTTGGCATTACTCATGGAGTGGGAGTTCCTAGATTTGTATGTTCTTCATTGATGGGTTTGATACAGGGAGATTGTGATTGCAATTTTTGGGTTGGACGTATTGTTGACATGAGTTACTAATGTTCTTGATACCTAAGAGGTATGGATGCTTGGATGCATTAGCATGTGGATGCTATTTCTAATCATGTGAGTTTTTGTCTTAAATATCAGAATGAAGCTTTTATCACTTGGATTTGATGCATGTGTTCTTGAATTGGTGTGTCTTCATCTTGTCCTATTAATTTTCTTTCTTAGGTGGCATGTTGGAGGATGAGAGGAGTTCTTTCTTGAGATAATGGTCACTTTGGTTTTATTGCACGTATCTTGATGGACCATGAGAGCATGTTGAAGATTCATGTAGTTTCATGTATGACTATGATGATCATGTATTTCATTGATTGGTCATATACAACAACTGGAAGAATGTCAAGATAAGGTGTTGTACACCTTACATAAAATAATTTATTACGATGTAGTTAAATAATTATTTAGTTGTGGTACATATGGTAGATGTGGTTAGCCACATTAGGTAATTATTTGAGGACCACTTGTAAAGTTGTATTTAGCATTGGATTAGTTATTTTTTGTGTGGGAGACATAGAATAATTAATTGGGAAAAAATATTCAATGCTTGTATCAAAAAGTAAATGTTGCGTCAATGATTTTGTGTTATCATGGTTTGATCTTACCACTCAATTGTATTTGTGTGAGTTTGAGTTTATATAAGAAAGCATTTGTTTAGTGGTTAAGGTTGGCTAATTGAGAGGGTTATCATATTATTGAGTCTTTTTTAGTATGTATGTGAAGCGTGGCATGGGACATGTTGATTCAAGATTGAATATATGGAGGATGCATTGGAAAGGCTCGATGTTTTAGAAATATCCATGATGAATGTAAATGCACTTATTGTTTATTATTGATTAATAAGATGGAGTATGGATGCTTTTGGAGGATGAATATTTCCCTCTTAAGGATTTTTCCATGGTATATTTTGTGTTATCATGTGGCTTGTCTGTTTGATATATGCATTTGATTATTCCGGAAGCCTGTGTGCATGTTTTTCTCTTATGGATTTATATAGAAAATGGATTAAATGAACTATGTATTGATGCATTATTTCTAATAGACATGAGTGTCATAATTTCACAACAATAAAAAAACATACAAATTAATTTTAAAATTTGTATCATCGTATGATATGGTAGCTATGCGTGTGATTTTAGGACCATGTTTGACATGTGTTTAGATTCATTATTTAGTCTACTTGAAATCTAGCTTTGTATAATTGAAAAAGTTTTGTAATGGCACTTGAATTATGGGTGGAAAGTGAATGGATGGAGACATTAAGAGGCATTGTATAGAGGCCAAGGCCAAAGAAAAATACATTTTTAGTGTTGTTCGAATAAGCATCAGCACAGTGGTAGATTACTTTGCTTACTATATATCAAGGGAATTGTTGAACCCTAAGTGCATCATATTTGGATGTTAAAACTCTAGTGTCTAGCCAAAATTTTAACAATAAGGACATCATAACAATCTAGGATGCTATAGTGAACATGATTGCAGCTAACCTTGGACAATCTATTGGTTGAGGAAATTTCCAATCACTACCATGTGCAACCATGCCATATCTAGTAGCTAGGGCTTCCATGTTGCAAAAGGATTATAAGAGCCTAGATAATCAATAAAAAGCTATATTTGATTTCTAGCTAAGTGATGCTCTATGTGTTAGGTTCCTAGAAAATGCAAAGGTGTAAGAAGTCTAGTGTTATGAAGATGGGGATCTCGAAATGCTTGAAATTATCATTTAAACACTCTAGTTTGATGATGTGTTTTTCTTTCAATATGTTAAGTTTGAATTATGTTTAATAGTAAGAAATATCATTACTTGGCTTCTTCTCCTTTGTCAAAACTTTTAGTTGGTAGAAAAAATTTAAATGTGGTATGTTATAGGCTACAATGTATACAATATGGAATTGCTACATAAATTTCTTAGATACCATTATAAATGTTTATGTTTTATATTCAAATTATCTTCTGTTTGTATAGAAAATTGATCCAGTGATTTGTTATTTTTGGATAGATCTAATAAACTTATGAAAATCTAAGTTTTAATGTTCTTTTTTGTAACTTCTCAGTGCCCAACCTACATTTATTTACAAAAATATATGATATTATATTATACTATATGCACATTATTATATTTTATAATAATAAATTAGATTATAATATATTATAATATAATATTATTATTTTACACATTTTTTAAATATACCTACATGTATGGAGCAAGTTAGTCAAAATACTGTTTGAGAGGTGCTTCAATCAACTAAGGTGGGATCAAATAGGTTTTGATTGTCTTTATATATGCCAAGAAAATGTTCAAACTACTAAAACTTGATCAAATAACTCATTGTCATGTTCTAGCTAATGATTTTTTTCTAGATTTGACTATGTAGATATTTTTATGTCCAACATTTTGGATCACAGTCTATGTCTAGCATCAGGGAGTGATCCATCTTCATTTTCAAGTGTCGAAGTGAAAATTTTCATTCAATGGGAGTCAATCAAACATTACTTGATTAAATCCTTGCACATTTGTTGTGAATATCATTAATTTTCCATGTGACTTGGCAATGTAATACATCATTAGGCTTTGATCCTATTAGGTATGAACAATTTTTTAATACTATTGAAATTACAATAATATGTTTTTAACATGCTAACATTATGAACCATTCCTAGATATGTTTATGTACAAGTCTTCTCTATAAGAAAATAATTATTTTATTCTTAAGATTTAATTTATGACCCATTCTAAGTGGGGGAATGATGTGAAGAACTTACATTACTAAATGTCTAAAAGCTAGTTTATCAAATTTCCTATGATTTTTAATTTTATCCATTTCAAAATTAATCCAAACTTAACAATATGTATGGTTGTTGATAAGAAAAAAAAACATCACCTAAAAATGGGAATGTGAAATGGTGTCAAAGACCCAAGTTCAACTCTAGGCCCTATGACTCAACTTGGGCTAATGTGACAAACAATGCAAATATGAAAAATCTAATATTCAAAATGCTTTAGGAATCTTGTAGGAACAAAATGCTACCAAGGAAATGGAATAGTCAACCCAAAGAGTTTCCAAATAGCCAATAAGTAAGTGGCCAACCCAATGTGTATGCTAGATTAGTATATTGACAACAACACACTTTAGATGATTAATGGAACAAAGAGACAAGATGAACATGCTAAAACAAAACTTGAACGACTTGCAAATGCAGTTATCCATGATAGATACATCTAAACAAGGGACCTAATTTTGAGGAAACAAATGTACCTATTAGATGTGACACATTGAACCAACACAATCCTCTAATGAGGGGAATGAAGCAATGAGGGATAGAAATGACAAATGAATTGTTTAGTAATCCTATGGAGGTTCTTCCATTAAAAAAGGAACTGGACCAAACAAGAGTATAGAAGCCTAAGAAGTATAGAAAAATACTTCAAGTTAGAAATTAAAGGCACTAGAAAGCCCAATAGCTTACCAAAGATGCAATTTCTTGGTGGTAAAACCAAGAACATGGAATCAAGCATGAGGATGCTATTGCGATATCTTTACATTTCACTTTGACCTTTTGTTGGACCAATTGTTCTACTATCAAAAGATGTCATGTTGTCAAACTCTTAAGTGATGGGACTGTAATGGTTATTCAAAATTAGAAAAAAATTGCATGCTTGCTGAAATATAGTCCAATACCATGACTAGTGGTTTCAAATACACTTTTAGTTTAGGTCTCAATATCCAAATAGGAACAAATGTAGATCTACATAACTTGGCTTCGTTGATAGAGGTGTTGAAGATGTCATTAAAACACAAACGTAAGCTCCAGTTTAAGCCAGTTGAGGGAAAGCAAAAAAGGATTAGCATTCAAGAAACCTAAAACCAACACTGAAAAAAATTGATGAATTTAAAAGGAAAAAAAAAAGATGTTTAAATATGATAAAACCAATCAAATTTAGAAATAAAATAAAATCACATACAAATGGTATCAAAACACCTCATGGAGGAGGATCAAGGAAAAATGTCAAAGTTGTTTGTTTGACAACAAATATTGCAAAAGGACAAACAAACAAGTTAATCCCAATGACAAGTAAAAAGGCAATCTACTCTAAATTAGCCATCGCCTCCCTTACATCACATCCACATAATAGTACTCAATAAGCAAGGCAAACATTGATTTCCACCTATGGAAATGTGAAATAAAGAAACTAATAATAATGACAATGAAACCTCTAAAAGTGCTCAACCATAAAGAAGTGCATCTACATAAAAACATTATTAATCAAATGTAAGTCCCAATATAGCCAATAATCTATAGTGCGAGTTAGGGTACATAAGAGGGGCGAGTTAGAGGGTACATAAGAGAGGGGAAAATGAATGTCTATTGTTTTAATTTTGTTTGGGAAAGTTTATTGGTTATGTTTTAATGGTAATGTTATGATTTGTTGAATTATGTTAGTAATGATTCTTGACCTTGGAAATGCTTTGTTAAAGTATTATTGTCTTGATTTTTACTTACATTTTCCCTTCACGTGGTCCCGTGATGTGAGTTAACTGTGACATTAGTTGTAACACCTCTTATTGGTTATACCCTTGTTAGAGGTTGTATTTAACCAATATTTTTATCAAATGAGCTTGAAATCCTTAATGTTGCCGACCTAAGTTCTTTTTCTTTCCTTGGAGTTCTTTGGAGGTTGTGTAGTTTCATAAGGGAGAGTGGCTTCCAAGTGGGGGCCAGGACCCAAAGTGGTTGGTAGGATAACCCCTCAGAAGTTGGATAACCCCTCAAAAGTTTGATAATTAAGATAACCTAATAATTTACTATGGTTTTGGGTAGCTAAAAGACTAATCAAGATTAATTATGGCCCACTCATGGTTGAGTGCTCGTACAGACTCAGGATGTAGTGGGAAGGCCTGGAATAGCAAAACCAACTACCTTGTCCTCACGAAAGGTTTGTTGGGTCCGCATGAGTGTTTAGATGGGGGTTGGGGGTTCGGGAGAGGATGCCACGATAACCTAGAATGGGGGTCGGGGCCTATGGAGGCCTGCTAGGATAACCCATTCCAGACCATGCAATGACACTCTTCCCTTATGTTCACTAATATATAAACTTGTTGGTAATACCTAGAGCATTCTTATTGGAGTCATATCTATATGTTTATGGCTTATGTGGATACCCAATGAAATGTTTAGACCATGTGTTGTATCCTTTGTGGTTTTCTTGAGGACCTTATTTCTATCTCCTAGCATGGAGGGGTGGTTCCCTTTTGGGCCACATGGTCAAGTGGTAGCGCCTTTTTTTATCAGGTGTTTTGTTCCAGTCTTGCAAGCGGTAGCTTCGCATATGATCCATCTTCCTCTCTTGGATTTTCTCATCTCCGTGTACTAGTTGGATTCTCTTTGTTCCTTTGGATCATTCTTGTATCTCTTGTACCTTAGGTGGTTGAATGTATCCTATGGTTATGTGTGCCTTCATTGACAAGATGTTATTATGATGAAAAAATGAAGTATTATTATGAGGTCTTGTGATGAAAATGCAATTTAATTGTGATGAGACTTAGATGGTAGACTTTTATTTAATTAAATGTAGCTATTGATTCAATGTGATGGAATGTATTGTTATAAATGTGGCTTTAGGAATGTTTATGTTATTAAGTGCAGATGTATGATTCAATCATTTCTTTGTTTGTCTAAGTTCATGAATGTTACTGATATCGTATGTGAATTAATTGACCTTAACTATTTAATAGTGTGATTAAGTAATCCACGCTGGGAAATCCTTTAGGATTTATAGTTTAAGTCTTCCGCTTGTGCAATTAAATGCAATCTTTTATCTTAATGAAATTGTATGTTAATTATTGTTTTCAAAAAAAAAAATCACTATTTTTTGAGTGTTTTAGTTTAATCCTTTAGGGTTTCTTGGCAGGGCATTATATAAGGGGAGATAGATAGAGAAATAGAGATGAAGATATGGAGTAAGAGAGATGGAGGGAGAGATGAAGTTGATGAGAGAGACAAACTGATATAGATAGAAATAGATGGAGATAGATAGAGTGAGGTAGATATACATAGAGAGGTGTGGATAGAAAGAGATAGAGAGGAGTGAGGGAGGGAGAGATATGAGAGAGAACCAAAGATATAAAAAGATGGAGTGATAGTGAGAGAGAGAGGAAAATAAAAGGATATATAGGGATAAAAAAGAGGGAGAGATAGGGATAGAGAGATTGATATAAGTTGGGAGTAAGAAAATAAAAATATTTTTAAAAAAAAAAATTTGACTTAATATTATATTCTATTATATTTATAGATAATACAAATATATATTTCAATATTTGTTGTTTAATTTTATTTAATTATATTATAATTATTTTTATTATCTTATTTTATGTATGACAATTTGTTAAATCTAATTTTAAAATCATTTGAAATTATATATTTAGTTTATACAAAATTTATATTATAGTTAAATTTATTGTTATATATCACTTATAATTATTTATATAATGTAAATATTAGTATATTCTAAAATAAGATAATAATTTATATTTATATTTAATGTTATAATGTAACATATATAAATAATAAATATAATTTATAAATAGTTAATTATACATTGATAAATTTTAAATATTATTTTAGTTTTCACAATTTTAATTGATTTTATATTATGATATATAACAAATTAATTGTTCCTTTATTAAAATTCGAACAAGAATGTCCTCATTAAAAATAAATGTTAGTTTTATTTAACTGATACAATATTATTTTCAAACATTTCAATCACAAAAATCATTTTATAGAACTTAAATTTTTTCTAGAAATTTAAATAATTATAATAGATTTCATTAAGAAATATAAATAAAAAATATTTTAAATTTAATTAATAATATTATATTATCAATTAGTATAATTTGTATAGTAATAAAGACTAATATATACTTAAAAAGTATAATTTAAAATAATTACCAATGAAAAGAATGAATACATTATTATGAAAACATATTTAACTCAATTAGTAATGCATTGTTTTTTAATGGGAACTAAAAATTGAGTTTGGTGACTAGGTAGGTATATGGGATGCTTCATGTTTCACACTTCTATAGTCTTTTCTCCTTAATCTCTTACCCCTTGAATCAAACTTAACTAGCAATTGCGCCTTGGTGTGCAATGGGTACACTGAATAGGTGTGGAAGGCCAGTTCAAAAAAAAAAAGGTCTACTTTTTGCATACATTCAAGTGCAATGCATGATAAAAATTGGTTGGCCATTTTAAAAAAGTCTTAATAGAAAACTAATAAATTTAAATAAATTATACATCCACTTACATGGATCCAAACATGATTGAAACAAAACATTTGAATTGGGAACATAATCAAAATCATAATAGGCTCATGTTACATTTTTAATAAGGAGAGAGGGAGATACGCAGGGGTAACAAGATAGAGATAGAGAGGAGCATAGAGACAGAAATTGAGATTGAGATAAAGGAGATGGATATGGAGAGAATATGGAGAGATAAAGGGAGAGAGGATAGTGATATATATCGAGATGGAAGAGATAAATATATAGAGGGGGAGAGGGAGAGAATAAGAGAGGGAGAGATAGAAAGATAGAGATAGATATAGGAAGTGATGTATATAGAAAGGGGGATATATAGGGGCAAAGAGATATGGAGAGATAATGAGATATAGATAGAAGGAGAGATGGAAGAAATAAATGAAGAGATAGAGATAGAGAAATGAATAGATATGGTGGGATAGGAGGAGAGATAGAAAGAGAGATATTGTGATATAGAGTGATAATGAGTTAGAGAGAGAGAGAGAGAGAGAGAGAGAGATGACATTCAAATCTTGGAAGTATATGAGAACATAATGTCAAGATGCATGGACTGATTTATAACTAAATAATTATAAATATAGGTAATTAAATATATAACAGTTATAAATTTATAATGACAAAATTTTATTATTTGACTCGTCAAAAAAAATCTTAATTTTAATAGTATAAATACACATGATTAAATATATAGTAAATATGTAACTGTAAATTTTTAATGATTAAATATTATTTCTTATAATTTTCATGTTAAAGAAAAGCTAGTTTTAAAATATATTAGACTTTTTAAAATTTAAAATATATCTAAAAAAATATAAATTGATATTATTAACAAATGCAAAATAAATTTTTATCACAATTTAATTACTTATAAAAATTTAAAAAATAAATAATAAATTTTATAAATTAATAAATAATTAAATAAAGAATAAACTATTTTTCAAAATTTAATAAAGATGTTATATATAAATTAACCCTTTAATTTCTTCTTCTATAATAATAGTATTCCTAGAACAAAATGAGATGATTATCTAGCTTAGAATATGTAGCCATTTTTCAATTTTAACATAAGAATATGTGATGCTTTAAAGAGTTATGTGAAGTTCAATTAATCATTGTATAAATCTCTCTCTCTCTCTCTCTCTCTCTCTCTCTCTCTCTCTCTCTCTCTCTCTCTCTCTATATATATATATATATATATATATATATATATTCCTCTCTCTATCTCTCCCTCTATTTATCACTTCCTCCATCTTTACCTTTCTACCTCCTCATCTTCCCCTCGCATTGTCCCCCTCTTTTTATCTCTATTCAACTCCCTCTCCATCTTCATCTCTCCTTCCATCTCTCACTCTTTATATATTTCTCTCTCACACCCCTATATCTTTCCCAAGTTACATCTCTTTCTATCTCTCCTTTTTATCCCCATCTCTCTCTCTCTCTCTCTCTCTCTCTCTCTCTCTCTCTCTCTCTCTCTCTCTCTCTCTCTCCTCCTATCACTCCTTTTTATACCTATCTACTTATTTTTCCTCCCTCTCTATCTATTCTTATATATTTGTCTTCCTCTTTATCCCTCTCGCCACATCTCTTTAACTTTCCCCTCTCTATCTCTCCCTATATACCTCCCTTCATTACTTATCTTTGTAACGTTGATTCTCTCTGACTCCTGTCGAGCCTCTATCTCTATCTCCCTATATCTGCCTCCCTCTCTTTATCTATATCTAATGATATCTACCTTTCTTATTTTAACTCTCTATTTCTCTCCATCTTCACTCTCTTTCTATCTACATCTCTCTACTTCTATATCACTGTCTCCATATCTCTCTTTGTGTTCCTCTATCTATTTGTATCCATATCTCTCTACTTCTATCTCCCTATCTCTTTTTGTGTTCCTCTCTATCTATTTCTATATCACTCCCTCTCTCTTTTACCTCCAACTCCATCTATATATTCCTCTTTATCTCTGCCTCCTTAACACTCTCTCTTCTATCCTATCTCTTACAAACACACACACACACTCCATGTTTTTCCCTCCCTAAGTCTATTTCTATATCTCTCTCACTCTCTCTCACACACACACTTCCTATTTCTCCCTTGCTATCTCTGACTATCTTTCCCCTCTCTATCTCTCTCTTTTCTCTATATGTCTATGTTTCCCCCTCTCTATCTACCTAATCTATCGCTCACACACACACTTTGTGTTTATCCTTCCCTAATTCTACTTTTATAACTCTTTCTCACTCACACCTCTATTTATTTATTTTCGTATATATGCATCCCACTCTCTTCTCTCTCTCTCTCTCTCTCTCTCTCTCTCTCTCTCTCTCTCTCTCTCTCTCTCTCTCTCTCTCTCTCTCTCTCTCATCTCTCCCTCTCCTCTCCATGTACCTCTCCATCTTCATCTTTATCTCAATCTCTATTCCTATCCCTATCTATGTCTCTATCTCTATCTCCTTACCCATTTATCTCACACTCTGCCCCCCTATCTCTATGTATTTTCATCCATATATTTCCCCCTTCCCTATTGAAAACATAATATGAAACTCTTCGTAATGGAGCCTTATTATCTTCCTAATTTAGAGGTTTTTTTAAGTCATGTTTGGATCCTTATAAGTGGATTCATAGTTGGTTTGAATCTATCACTTATTCATTGAGACCTATTTTACACAAACAATTTCATTTGGTAAATGGTCTACCATTTCACCTAATGCACTACAGAAATGTATGCAAACAATAGGCTATAATCGTCCCTCACTCTATCAATCCACATCTCTCCATCTCTCACACCCTTTCCATCTTTATCTATATCTCTTCACCTCTCTATCTCCATCTGTCCATACTTCTTTCATCTCTCTCGTTATGTCTAGCTTGTTATCTCTCTACCTATCTAAACACCAATATCTATCCCTCTCCCTTCATCTCTCTATATATCACTTTCCATCTCTATCTTTATCTTTCTATCTCCCCCTCTCTATATATGTATCTTTGTCTCCATCTCCATTCATATCCTCCTCTCAATCTCTATCTCCTTACTCTCTCTCACTCACTCTTTCCCCCTCCATCTCCCCCTCTTTCTATTCTCTCTCCCTCTCTCTCACTCCCTCTTGCAAATGTAACATGAGTTTGTTGGCAGTGAAGCCTGATTATCTTCCTAATTTAGATGTTTAATTTAAATCATGTTTTGATCCCTCTAAGTGGATACATAGCTGATTTGAAGCTATCACTTCTCAATTGAGACCATTGTTACACAAAAAAAAATATTTTTCAAAGGACCTACCAATGGATCTCATGTATTAGACAAATGTATGCAAAAAATAGACAAAAAAAATTAAATTGACCTTCCACACCTTTTTTGGTGTACCCATTGTACACCAAGGGTCAATTATGAAAAATTTTGTTCTATATTTTGCATGTATTTGTGCAATATGTGAGGTCAATTGGCAGGTCATTTAGAAAATCTGCTATGCACCCACTTGGTGGGATCTAAACACAACAATAATGAAACCTCTAAATGGAGAAGATAATCAAGCTCCATTACCAAAATGCTCATATTATGTTTGTAATAGGGAGAGATAAAGGTTATGAGATACAAATAGAGAGCAAGGCGGAGAGAACATTTAAAAAATATCCTTATATTATAAGTAAATAGCATGGAGAGCACAAAAACATGTAAATTAGGGAGACAAATGACAACAATGTTCAATCTAACATATTGCAAATAGTAATTGTTAATAAGTTTCACAAATAAAATAACTATCCATATAGAGATCATTGATTTATCAATTTGAAATCATTTCTATCAACATTGGTATCACAACCTCCCTTGGGGTGATTTACATTTCAGTATTTCATTTACATGTACTTGCAAGTACTTTCCTTCATTACTTGGTTAATTCCAAAACTGGGGTTTGACATAAAGGGAAAACCCCAATCCCAACTCATTTTCCTCTCTTTTCTATGTGTAGGTTTCAAGTGCACAACTGTACTTTCAGATTTGGGCTCCATTTGCAGAGGCAGAAAAACCCTTTTCATTTCATGGATTTTTCGAAGGATCATGTACATTTCTCCCACAATCCAAGCAAAATTTCCTCAAATTTGCAAGGCAGCTTCGTCTTGACATATTAGTGCAAAATCTAGGAGCACAACCTCATCCCATATTCTAATCTTAAATTATAATCAGTTCTTTGTCACTTTTGCACTACATAATTCAATCAATTCCTTTCCATTTCAAATAGGAAGAGGGGATCAACTTATCATTCCCATTTCACTCAAAATTCTATTTTCTATCTTTGGAGATTGAATCTAGTGGATTTTCCTCTCCTCTTCCAATGTAATTGGGTGAAAAGTGTTTGAAGGGAAATCCGTAGTGAAACTCTCATCTCTCCTTGGAGGGAAAGGGTAGTTTTCCTCTTGATCTTCCATTCACACATTCTTCACCCGCCAATACACATTGGCTCCATTACATTTTGGTGAACCCGACATCTTGCATGCTTTCTTTTTAACAAAATTGTATATTTTTCATTTGCAAGTTTTAATTTTCTATGAACTTAGTGGTTAAATCCCTTAAAAACCCTAGTTTTTAAAATTAAAATTGAACTTGTGATTTATAAAAATTGCTTGTGGTTATCTTAGATCTGAAAATTGTTTTGTTTATAAAATTCAATTTCCTCATTGTCTTGTTCAATTTGCAATTCAAATTTACAAAAAATAAGAGGTTACTTGTTAAAACCCTAATTTTCAAAAATCATCTTGAACTTGTGCAAAATTTGATTTCCATTTAAGTTTTAGATTTTTAATTATTCTCAAACTTATTTTCATTCCTACAATTCACATTTTCAATTTCCCTCCTTTTTCCCAAAATTCAAATTTCAAAATTAAGTGGTTAGGTCATAAAACCCTAATTTTCAAATTTAATTAGATTTTATGCAAATTTCAATTAATTTCATTCAAATTCATATTCTTAAACATTTTCCAAGGTGTACATATCCATTAGGTTTGACCTTTTTCAAAATTGCAATTCAATTCCTCTTTTTCTTCAAAAATCTAATGGGGTCCTATTTTTACATTTGAACCTTCATTTCACCCATCTAGAAATCGTAAAATTCACCAATTTTTTGGGGTTAGCTTTGAAATCATCTTAATATTCATCCTTGAAAATTTTTTAAAAATTTGGTCGGACCATGTGTGTTCTCGTCACGATCCTCGGCTTTTTTCCCAAAATTTCGGGAGACTGTTTTGTATTTACTAGCCTAAATCCAGAAGACTGGCTGATTTTATCGATTTTTTATCCCTCTAGAATTGGAAATACCTCCAAAATTTAACATTTCAAATTTCAAGAAATTTTTTAAAATTAAGACATAAATTATAGTCTACCCTGATTTTAAAATTAAGTGGTATCCCCTTGGCCCTAATTTTGAAATTTCAATTTCCTTTCATTTTTGGAAATTATGTCATCCTCTTCCTCCAACAAAGTTCAAATTGTGTAATCATTATTTTCTTACATTTTGCATTACTTAATTTTGTAATCTTTGTTCCAAAATTTAAAATTCAAATTTTCCCTTTAGTGCATGAGTTTTTCCACTATTAGTTCTACCTATCCTGTCCCCATTAGACGAAACATTAGAACTAAGGCCTCCAAAGGTTTAATTACTGAGTAAATGGAGCCTAATTTGGGTGACTTCTTTAATGAGGGTCATACTAATTCTTCCCATCCTAATCATATGCATATTCACCCCATTGATGAATCCCATGATGAAGAAGAAGCTTTAACTAGAGTCTCTATAGATCAACTTTCCACATTTGACAATCAATTTGATAACTTTCAATAATGGATGTCCCAAGAATACCCTAATAGTGAAGCTCTTCCATTAATTGAAGGCCTTAAGCGCATGATTCAAAGTGATAAGAATGGAATTGATATATTGTGTGGTATTGCACATATTGTTGATTCTAATGTCATGCCTATCAAGAGTTCTGCCAAAACCCTAGGTTATTCACAACCTTCAACACAAGTCAATCCTTCTATTCCTTTGACTACTCTTATGACTAGTATTCCTACTTCTACCCCCAACATCATGGCTACATCAACTCAAAATGTCATTCCTACAACCATTGGTCATGGGGGCAATCCCTCTTCTTCATTTAATCCTTCATCTTTACCTATGTCTTCCATATGTATTCTTATTATTCCTCAGCCAATCAATGTGACACAAGGGGGAAATTCCTTTAACAACTTTGTTCCTCCTTTAAGTGTCCCTTTTCCTACCCAATCATCACCTATGCCTACTTATCATAATGTCCCACCACCTTATTCTCAATCCATTCCTTCCTTCAATAACATCACACCACCTTCTCAATCAACTATGTCTAACATCCATTCTTCTACCGAAGTGACAATTAACAATCTTGCTCAAATCGTGTCTTCCCTACAACAAAAAATTGCCTCTATGAGTCAATCCAAGTTTAGTGTTCCCGCCTTTGATGTTGTGAGCCCACTTTCTCTTGATATTGTTAAATTCATGCCACCTAAACATGTTGAGATCCCTCAATTAGAACTCTATAACTAAAAAGGTGATCCTCTTATGCATGTCAAAACATTTCAAACCTTGTGTACCGATTTTGCTTATGATAAAAGATTACCTGCAAAATTGTTTACAAGAACACTAAGAGATAAGGATTTGCAATGGTATTTCTCTTTGTCTTCTTGTAGCGTCCTAAAATTGTGACACTTGCAATTTTGACTGCATTTCGGTCTTCACGATGGCGATGCAACACTGAACCTGAATGGAGACCCCGAAACTTGTCCACGACACCAAAAACTGCATTTTCTAGCACCCTGGCCTGAACCTCCTTTGCACCCTATTGTCCCGGGAGGTGGGACCAGAGCGCCCAGCGCCCTGGTCCTTCAGGACCAGGGCACCCAGCGCCCTGGTCCCCCAGGACCATGGCGCCCAGCACCCTGGTCCCTGGCCCTATTTTGGGCCCGGTCTCCTATGGGACTTCGGGTCTTTTTGTTTGCAAAATGGAAAATAACATTTCCTAGTCGGCCTAAGGTCGGGAAAATCAGTCTATTAACCCTAATTGGCAAGTATATAAACTACATTTTCCTCTCCCATTTGGGTAGAAAGAAAGAAAAAAAGAAGATGAACATATGTGGAAACGATACTCAAGCATTCAAGCATTCAAGCATTCCTTCAAGCAATTGATCATTCCAAGTCTCCATTCAAGGCTTAGTGTTGCATTCAAGACAAGGATTCAACCATTGAAGAGGAGATCACATACTACTACTACAACATACAACAAACAACAACATCTATACCTTTGCACATAAGGATACAAACATCCTTACAACAAGGTATTAGTACTTGTTTTACATTACAGACATTTACATTTACAGCATTTCTCATTTCTTGGTTAATTCCAAAACCGGGGTTTGACCTAAAGGCAAACCCCTAATCCCTAACCCCCCAATCGTCTTCGCTTTTCTGTGTGTAGGTTGTAGGTACGCGGCTGAAATTGAAGATCTGGAATCCTTGTGCAGAGACGAACAAATCCCCCTTCATTTCGCGGATTTTTCGGAGGACCGTGTGCACGCCGGGGGCCATCGTCCCATCAACTTTCGCTCAAATTTGCAGGACAGCGCTGTATCGACATTTTACTGCTAATTCCAGGTCCGCAGCTTCATCCTATATCCATATCTCAGTTTATAAGCGAATCTTTCTCACTTTCTATGCATTCCTAGCTTAATTCCTCTATCAACATTCTTTACAAAAGAGGGTAGCCTTGCTGTCTTAACCCTTGAAACTCATTTAGCATCCAATCTTGCATTGTGTGGGATTGGATCTTGTGGGTTTCAACCCCTCTTTTGAATGTAAAGTCTCCCTAAGTGAAAACTGTCAACCCTAGCAACCTCCCTTCTCTCTCCTTGGAGTTGGAAGAGGGGAGAGCAACTAGGGTTCGATCATTTTTCCGCTTTACACTTCTTATTATATCACTTCCTTTCAACAACTAGCAATTTTATCCAACAATTTCAAAACAACATTGGTCCTAAAATCACTTTGACTGATTTAATGCATTGTAAACAAGATGTTAAAGAAAAAGTGATTGATTTCATTGGTAGATATAAGCATTTGTGTGCTCAAATTTTTTTTCATGTACCTGATAATGATATTCAAAGAATTTTCATTTTTAATTTACAAAAAGATATCAGGGAAAAGCTTATTTTGTCTGAGTTTAATTACTTTCCACAGTTGTGTGCAACACTCCACAATTATCAATTGGTTGTGAGTCAAATAGAGCAATCCACTCCTATGGCTTCGAGTGATAAGGGGGGGAGTGTTCAACATCCATTTGTGAAGTTCAAACCAACAAAAATCTTCATCAAGTTCAATGATACAATCAACAACCACAATGTGAATGCTACAAAAGGTGTGCCTTCTATTTCTAAATCTTTCCAAAGAGAAAGATAATTTACTTCTTTGAATGAATATTTACATAGTATTATGTCTCAATTATTGCACAAAAATGTTATCAAACTTCCTCCTATAAAACAAGTTGATCCTTCTAAACTTGCATCCCCTTATTTTGATAACAATTCATTTTGTCAATTTCATCGTCAGCCTGGTCATGATACTGAGAAACGTTTCGTATTGAAGAATAAAATTCAAGATTTGATTGATAATAATACTATATCTAGATCCTTGTATTACATTTGACCCTAGCGAGACCATTAGAGCACCTGATGGCCCTTTCTACATAGTTACAAAGGTTAAGGATATCCCTTGTCGTGGTGCCATTATTGATCCCTCTTGCATGGTTAATGTCATAAATGAAGAGTATCTTTTCACTTTACAATTGCATAAACCAATATATGATGCTTATAATGTGATTTTGAAGTTATTTGATGGCTTGTCTTGTCCTACCATTGGCTCTATCACCCTTCATGTTGAAGTTCATACTAAATCCATGGATGTTGACTTTGTTATCATACCCTCTTATGAGAAATTTCATGTGAAGTTGGGCTATCCTTGGCTATCTTCCATGAGGCTATTGCTTCTCCAATCCACAAGTGTCTAAAATTTCCTCACAATGGAGAAATCATAACCGTGAACCATATCTTATTTCCTCCATCCAAAAGAAGCCTCAGTGTTCCTATTGATTTTTTTTGGCCTAAACAATTTTAATCTCTTCCATCAAGAAGCGATGCTATTTTTCAATCTTATCAAAAATGGAAGAAAGATATGATCTTATCCTTAAGTCAACCTAGATCCCCAACAATTGACATTCCTAATATTCTTCAAGATGAGGTTCTTCCCCTCACGGATAGAACTAATCTCCCTCCTAAGAAATATCATCAACCTATTTCTATGGATGTGACTATACCTTCTCCTAAGGAGAACAACAATATTCCTCCTAAGGTTAGATCTATACCTCTTCCTCATGATGGACATGGTCTTCTTCCTACACCTACCATTCCTCCTTTCTATGGTGCAGTTCCACCTCCTTCCTCTTATCGAGAGAAGAGGCCTGCTTCTCCTCTTATTCAACCTAAAAGACCTCAACCTAAAATTTCAACTATCAAGGAGAGAAAGATTCCTACTTTTTTAAGTTTTCCTTCTCCTTCTCAGCCTTCCACTAAGACTCAATGAAATTGTTGTGCAAGAGAACACCGACAAAGACGTTGTGTTTGATCTTGTCAAGCTATCCCTCAAAATACTCAATCTCCTCAAACTCCAACAGTTGACATGATTCCCTTTTCTCTTAAGCAAGATGTTCAACCTACATCTCCAAATCATAAGTTGCACAAAACATGTGATGGTTTTACTCCTATTCACGTTCTTTCTCCTCCTTCTCTAAAATTTGATGAAGAAATGGGTGAAAATGTTATTCATCATGGCAATACAACTCCTAATTCTTCTGATAGTGAGTATGCATATGTTGATGTGGACAAGCATTTATCAACTAAATTTTCACAAACCCTAATCCTAGCTCCTAGAATCGAACAAAGTGACTTACCACATGACCATAGTCCTTGTTTGGATCTTGTGATAGCTACATCTGGTATGCTTGATGTCGTTCCTTTGGCGTGTTTCTTGCCTTACCAAAATAGTGATCAACAAGATCGAGAGGTGGATATCGTTCTAGATTAGCAATATTAGCAGTGTAGATCTTCTCTCTCTCTCTTTCTCTTTTGTGACCATTGTTCTATGTGTATCCTTGTTCTTCTATTGTTCCCTTAATGTCTACTTGGGGATGATGCAAAGCATTGAGATATTTTCTTGGTCTCTTTCACGTTGACTCAAAAGACATCCTCTATTCCCTTTCTTCCAAGCTTGTGTCCTTCTTTGGGGAATGACAATAATTATATGTACATGCATACATGATATATATGAGTTATCATACAACATACTGACACTGAGGAAAGTGAAACTACCTCATGTTTTGTGTTCATTATCCTTGGATTTATTCCTTGATTGGGGGCTAAATCCTTGTGATAATGTGCTCCCTCCCTTCTCTATCTCTTGGGTGTATCCTACCTTAAAGAAATCTCTCCCAATAAGAAGCATGTGATCGCTTTAACATAGGGGCATACACTCCATTCATATTTTCCTTCTTGATACTTAGAATTACTTAGTGAACATTCTTTTGCTTTGTAATCTTTAGTATCCTTGCTTTCATGACTCATAGTGAGGGCAACTTTGCTACTTGCAATCATGGTTATTTCCTTATTGATCTTCCCTTTTACTTTGTCAATTGAAGTCCTAAGATCCTAAGTCCATTTGGGGCTAGGTGCATCTTGCCTCCCTAATGTGGTAAAAGTCTTTCAATCCTGTTTCCTTGTACTTTACCAGCACTATTGGCATACACTCATACTCCTGCTAAAGTGGGGGCTAAATGTAGTATTGTAAAATTGTGAACCTATAAATTTTTCATCACATTAGGGTCCTCACGCACATGAGATTGAATCCTCTAACCTAATCAGAGATCGGAGACTGTTCAACCCTCATAATTAGCTTCTTTCTTGGCCTCCACACCACCCTATCTAAACTTTGCCCTGTAGAAATGGGTAGGATAGGGGTGTGGTGCCCTTGTCCCCCCTAGGATAGGGGTGTGGCGCCCCTATCGATTCCCTATTTTGGGACAGGACCCTTCCTAGGGTTGCATAGAAGGTTGTGCAGTGAGTGGGAAAAACTCTTGATGTCAGCCTATGACGAAAATCAAATTCATTGACATGTATTTAAGGGGTATTTGTCCTCTCATTTTCATAAGTGGAAGTTCAATTTGGTCAAGTTGCATAAGCAATCAAGCATTCAAGAGAATTCAAGAATTCCTTACAATCATTGAGCATCTCAAGTCTCCCTTCAAGGCTAGGTGTTGCATTCAAGTCAAGGACTCAACCATTGAAGAGGCGATTGATTTCAACATTCAATTCCACACAATAATTTCTATCAATGTTGCTATCACAACCTCCCTTGATTGATTTACATTTCAATCTTTCATTTACATCTACTTGCAAGTACTTTGTTTCATTACTTGGTTAATTCCAAAATTGGGGTTTGACCTAAAGGAAAACCCCCAATCCCAAACCCATTTTCCATTCTTTTATGTATGTAGGTTGTAGGTGCACAACTATAATTTCAGATTCAGGCTCCATTTCCAAAGGCAAATAAACCCTTTTTGTTTCATGGATTTTTCGAAGGACCGTGTACATTCCCGCCACGGTCCGGGCAACTTTTCCTCAAATTTGTAGGGCCACTTCGTCTAGACATATTACTACTAGATCCAGGTGCACAACTTCATCCCATATTCTAATCTTAAGTTATAATCACTTCTTTGTCACTTTTGCACTACATAATTCATTAAATTCCTTTCCATTTCAAATAGGAAGAAAGGATCAACTTATCATTCCCATTTCTCTTAGAATTCCATCTTCTAACTTTGGAGATTGAATCTAGTGTATTTTCCTCTCCTCTTCCAATCTAATTGGGTTGAAAGTGTTTGAAGGGAAATCTGTAGTGAAACTCTCATCTCTCCTTGGAGGGAAAGGGTAGTTTTCCTCTTGATCTCTCATTCACACATTCTTCACCCGCCAACACACATTGGTCCTATTACAAGATGCTTTGCCCCACTGGATCCACTCTCAGCACTCACTTCTCTGGGGTAGTCAAGAACCAGTCCCCATGGCGAAATTTGTATCTTTACTAAGAACTATAAGAATGTGAGTCCCTTCAGAGGTTTGACCTCCTGCGCCAACAACTAGAAGGTGTTTGGCTTCTAACACAAAAGGTATCTAGTAAGGGCATCTGTTCGGGTGGCTATAATCAGCAGCATGTTACACTCTATTAAATAAAAGGCCTCCCATCCTATATAGGTTGCACTCTATAGGGTTTATGGGGAGTTATAATGTCACTATAGCAACATGTAACACCAGTTGCTTGAAACTTTCATCACAAAAACTTTTATTTATAGTGGCTTGGAAGATCTTGGCTTTAGCCCATTACCACTTGGGTCGTTCCCTCTCACTTGGCCTTATGGACTACTCAGGAGGAAGGCCCTCTAAAAGGAAAAACACAAAGAGCCTATTGCTCAAGACACAAAAGACCTTGTTGATTTTAAAGCACCAATTGAAGTGTTTGCTAAACTAAAGAAGACAAAGAAATCAATTTCAAAATTAAATCTTTGCCAAAGATCCTGCACCAAACTTGTTAGTAGTTTTGAAATGATACTCCTCCTGCAAGCACACAAGTTTGGTAAATTTAAAGATCCAAAAGACTTTGTGAAATAGGGGCCTTCGAGAAACATCTTTCTCCTTTTTGAACAGCTGCACCACTTTGTTAGTTGGATTAAAAGAGGTTATCCCTAAGAACCAAATATCAAAACCCTAAACAAAAGCCAAAAAATAAAAGTTGAAAACACAGACGCAGATGCAGGAATAGATCACAAATGCAGAAAGACGAGACACAAACGCAATTTTCAAATTTGAGACCTGCAAAACAAACAAAAAAACACAAACGCGACAGAAACTTCCATAGATGTAAGATCTAGACACAGACGTGATAAGAAAATAAAAATGTGATAAGAAGTTTCACAAACACAACTTCAGGGTGACAAATTTGCAAAATCAACAGAAAATAAGAAACGCAAAAATAATAGTCGTAGACGCTAAAACAAAACGCAAACATGATCAGATCTGTCACAGACGCAAAAAAATGTAGAATCGTTGCAATGTCGTAACTTTCAAAAACACAAAATCTACAAACAAGATGTCAAAATAAAAGGGACAAGAGTCCCATCGAGCGTGCCAAAATGTATATGGTGAAAAGTGGATCGTAAAAACAATAATTTTGAAAGACTAACAAGGATCCAACCACAAAACCTTAGCCTAACAATGAAAGCAATCCACCATACACAAATGAAGATACCTAAGACTGTACAAATAAACCAAACAACCAAATATACCATTCACATGTCTAGTAGGGTTTCGTTCTTCATCTCTTCCTATCTCCATTGCTTGTTTGATATATTTTCTCTCATATTTTATGTGTGCACAAGAGCTCAAAAAAGAACGAAAATTTGGTTGATAGCTTGATCGCAAGAAGGCTTGATTGTGTAATTAGTATGCTCATTAGGGTTGATAATGAATAAGAGCATCCTCTTATATAGAAGACATTGTAAAAAATGGAGGGATGAGATTGAGAGGTTTAAAGATAAATGGTTGGCTAGGATTAAAGGGTGGGTAAAGGGAATAATTAAATGATAAAGGGGGTAGGTAAGAGAAGAATTAAGAGGTGAGTGACATGTGTCATGGGTAGAAAAGGATAATGAATTAATTAAATAAATAAAAATTTATTTAATTAATAGATAAAGTGGGATCAATTAAATAAATAAAAAAATTATTTAATTTAGGAAAAGGACAATTTAAATATATAAAAGTATTTATTTAAATGAGGAAAGACTTAGAAGAGGATTAATGAATTAATTAAATAAATAAAGATTTATTTAATTAATAGAAGAATTAGGATAAAATAATTAAATAAATTAAAATATTTATTTAATTAGATAGGACAATTTTAGGTGTCTACACTATCTATGTGGACCTAGATATATATTGCTTATGGAGTGAGGAAATGAATTTTTTTATTTAGATGGACTCCCCTACAAGAATATCCTTGAGGTGAAAATTACCAACTCCCATTTAGCTCCACATTTCATTGACCTCATCGCAAATGAGCTAACTCTAAAAAAATGACTATTTATTAGATGGTGTAGGCATCTTGGGACTTTTAAGAATTTTTAGGAGTGATGGTGGATGGTATTTGGCCAACCACCACATGCTAATTCTAAGCTCCCTCTTTATTTTTTGATAAAATTATATGAAGAGTTTGTGTTGGGTTTGAGAGTCAATTATTTTGACTTTAGATCATTCCAGGGTGTTTTTGGTTGCATACCATAATAGAGGTTAGGGGCATGGGTTGAACTTGATCGATCCATGCCTTCTCATTATCATGTGGATCCTCCTCCTATTTTTATTCATGAACCCATTCAATAATGTGCAATGGATTTAGGATTAGGAGAATTAAAGTGTGCTCTTTGTTAGCCTTGGTGATCATACTACTGAGATAACAGTTGATGTTAGTGGTCATGATCATGGGGGAATATCAACTGGATTCAGTTCTAGTGCCACTCCATGTCTATCAAGATCTAATTTTTGTATGAGTTGTAATCAATTATGTTATGGATTTGATCATGGTGAATCCACTTCAAGTGCATGTGGAGCATCTGATGAGATTGCTTCATATGTATATTATCTATGTGTTGTGATCATGTCGTGGATCATCCTAAATAGGTATATATGTATGTTGAATTTATATAAATTTTATGAATGGTTTTTTAATGAACATAAATAAAAGTCTTTAACTCATATTGTTGATAGTTGTTGTCATTGGTGACTAATTTTTTTCATTGATCTATCAAATCTCATCTTATGTGTTTGCATTGATGATATGCTAACAATGAGCTTGATGGAAGTATCTGTTATTGATGTGTTATGTTGTGTATGTTGGAGAATGATGTCTTGGGTGTTGGTAAGGTGTTGTCATTGACAGATAGTGCAGATGGTTGATGGTTGAAAATATTCTTCATTGTGGACACCTACCTTCTTGGTGTTGATGTATGCACTTAGTATGTTGTGATAATAATTGTATGATGATGCTAATGCATTGAAAAATGGTGATTATGTTGATTCTCATGATTGGATGGTAAAGATACTATTATAATGATATCATATTTATATGAGGATTAAAATCATTAATTTGAGTATTATAATTAAGATGAGGATTAGAAGCATGATGATAAAGCAAATATGTTGATGATGGTGTTGATAGTCTTGTACTTGATATAAGTTATTATGATGTCTCTCCTATATCTCTTTAGTAAGAAATGTTGCTACATAGAGATTATAATCATTTAATATTGATAACGTGTGAAAGTGTAGGAAGTGTGCGGAATTTTGTCTAGAGAATGGTCTAGGTATGTGTAGGATCATGAGGGGCCAAAAAGTGGCGATATCTTGACGAAAGTCCTGATTGGTAGGCCAATTGAAAAATATCTATAAATTTCAAACGATATCACATTTTTTCAATCTGAAACATGTGTCACATTCTATGCTTGGTATACTATAGGATTAAAATAAATATTGAATTTCATAATTTTTTGACCAAGTTATGGTGGTCGAATATAGTAGTTTTTATATTTTTAAAAAGTTGTAGTAAAAAATCATAAATAATTATTTATTTTAAAAAAAAATTAAAAAAAATGTGTCACATATAGACATGAGTCTTCTACTTATATATAAAATCATATAAAAAAAAATATTATGATTTGATTGTGGCTAGGGTGGTCAGACAAACGCTCGCTTCTTATCTTTTTCTTGAAATTTTAGTCACACTGTAATGAAATATAAAATTTTCATCAAATAGAATTTTTTTTCTTCACAAAATAACTAGTAGCATAGAAACTACATTCATTTTTTTACAAATTATATTCTTACATATTTTTGAAATAATGTTGGTAACTTATTAAAAAAAATTACGTCAAGTTGCCTAACTCTATTTTTCTGATTTTCATTGCCACTTAAGGGCCTATTTGGCCCACCATGATCCTACACATACCCATCCATATTCCTCAATATTTAATGATGTGGTATTGTAGTTTGGATCTTAACGTGTATGTTTGTGGATATTCCACTCCTATCTTTTCAAGTCCTTGGTGTTGTAGAAGATGTGTTTGGTAATTATTGTATATTGGTAGGTTGATGTTTTTTAAGGATTGATATAGAAAATGCTTCACGTTTCTCAGCATTGTTATCTTTGTCGATGCATCTTGGGGGGTATTCTTATAGTGTTTGTGTTGTGTTTTACTTTTACTTCCTGGTGATGATGGGTACTGCAATTATGATTTTTGATGTTTTATTTCATGATTATGTTGTCTGGGCATCCGAGTATGAGCAACTCTATATCACTATACTTGTGCTAGCTTGTCTTTAAATGAATGTGGAATAATTATATGGGATTTTTGTTGGATTCTCGATGGATATCTCTATGTGATCATATTTTTGGTGTTGCATATTATCTAGATTATTTGTAGTTATCTTGCTGACAAGGCTTGATCTTTTTCTTATGTTGAGCCTTTAGGGACTTGTACCAACATTTAAGGTCGGTTGAGTTGTATTTGGGTCCTACTATGCCTTGTGGAAATCTTCATTGAGTAGATTCATTTAGAATATTTGTCTACACATTTCATCTACATATTACCTTGTTGCCAAATTGAACAAATATACATTTAAGCCTATGATATATGAGGCTACATAGGCATATGTATCAAGTTTTTTGAGGCTACTCTATGTCTTGGTTTGGACAACTTTCACTGCAATATTTTTTTGTGGAAAACTTTTCGAGATCATTCTTTGCCCTTATTCTAGTCGAGATAATTATAGTTTTGAGATGTTGATGAGGATAAATTTAGAGGATCATTTCATTTGCAAGTAGTATGGAGTGTGGAATATACAAGTAGTTTAGTGTGTGGTTGAAGTTTTGGTGTTGAATTAGCAATTCAAATGGTTGCTTAAGGTAGTGTGTCAAGAGTAGTTGCATTCTAGGGAGATGGATGGATGTAGTGATGTTGAAGGCTTACTCATCATAACTCATATATTGATGTATATTTCTTAGAGATGGTGTACTTCCTTAGTGTGTCCATTGTATCTTTCCTTGAGGTAGTGAACCTCAACTGCAAGTTATTTCTTTGAGAAGTTAGCTTCCTTAGGTAGTGAACCTTAAAAAAATTTATAATATTTTTCATATAGTGTAATTTAAATCTAATTTTAGTTTTTCTCTTCTTGGATTTTCCACATAAATCTAGTGTTTCATTGTGCATGTGTGTTCATTTTTTTTTATTTCATTGGTGTTGATTGAATTTGAATTGTTCCATAAAGTTAAGTTTTGTTCAAGATTGATTCCCTCCCCTCCTCTTAATGTTGGGGCATGTTCAACAATTGGTACATTAGATCCAAATTCTTCTTAAGTAATCTTAACCAGTTGAGGAAGGTCTAGGATGGCACAAGATTGGTCTAGAAGATATCTAACTTTAATGGTTCAAACTACATAATTTGGAAAGTAAGAATCGAAGCATGCTTGTCCTCTTTAGGGTTTGGAGTTTGGAATGTAGTTAGAGATGGTTATACTCCTCCTACTCACCTATTAGATGCATAGAGATTAGACTATATGAAAACAATGGAAAATCAAGGAATACAAATATTGAGTGAATTGGATGACTCTGAATCGGTGAAGGTGATTAATTGGAATGCTACTAAAGATGTTTGGGATAAGCTTTATTAGAATATATGAAGGAGATTATAATGTACAAGGTAGATCAAGATCCATAACTTCAAGTACAAATTTGAGAACTTGAGGATGTCAAAAGATGAAGACATTGCTAGCTATATGTTCTTGATGACTAAAGTTGTAAATGGAATCAAAGGTATTGGTAGAGAATTGAAAGAAGATGAGGTTGTGGAAAAGGTACTTCTATCTCTTCCTAAATATTATATTTGTAAAGTTTCTCCTATTGAAGATAGTAAAGACTTGGATAAATATTCAATGGTTCAACTATATCATGCTCTCACTACTTTTGAGATGAGACAGTTTGACAAAGATGCCCTTAAAAGGGAAGTTGCATTCAAAGCTAGTAAGAAGGTAGAAGATGAAGATGCTAATCATTTTGATGATAAAATTGCAGCAAACTTTGTGAGGAGATTGAAGAAGGACAATGACAAGTACAAAGGTAACGTACCTTGCAAATATTTTAATTATAGAAGAATTGGTCATTTTTCCTCTAAATGTACTTTTAGAGAAGATAACAATAAAAGAGGAGAAGATATAAATAAAAGAGAAAAACTTCAAAAGAATTAATTATTCCAAAGAAATACGCTATTCATCTGAAAATGAGGATTGTGATGATCCAAATAATGAAATACTATTTATCAATGTGAAAGTTGATGACAAAAGGAATAATGTTGAAAATTATAAAAAGTCCAGTACCTTCTAAATAGAGAGAAGTTTAATAAAACATCAACAATTGTATGGAATTCCTTTCATGATAAATAAGATCCAAATGCTTGGGTGATTGATAGTGGTTGCTCCAATCACATGGCTAGTGATAAGAAAGTTCCTCAATCTTAACAAGTGGAATGGAGGATATATCAAGTTTGGTGATGAAGGGTTTGCATAAATTTGTGGAAAAGGCATCGTAACTATTGATGGAAAGAACAAGAAAAAGGATGTTATTTATGTTAAAGGACTAAAACATAATATTCTCAATGTTAATCAAATGTGCAACAAAGGATATAAACTCATATTTCATGAAATATGTTGTGAAATCAGAAAGAAAAACTTTATGAGACTAGTTGCAAAAGAAACAAAAACTTATGGAAATGTTTATCATCTAAATGAGGCTAAAGGAAGAAGTTGTCTGATGGATCACAACAACATCGACAACATGGTGAAGTTAAGCTCTACACATGTAGTATGAGACATGCTAGAGGTCATCAAGACTACAAACACCCTATGCAATGAATTTCAAATGGAAAAGCAAACTAAGACAAGGTTCAAGAATAGGGAGTATTCTACTACAAGACCTTTGAATATTATACATATTGATCTATGTAAGCCTACAAGGATATGTTGATTAGATTGAAAGGACTGGAATACTGAGAGGGGGGGTTGATTTAGTATTCCCATAGATATAAAAACTTTTCTCAGATTTTAGTCTTGCATAGAGATATCAATCTTCATCAAACAAACTTAACAAATATAAAACAATAAATGAAGAATAAACATGAAGAACACAACCACAAGACAAACATCGGATTTTATGTGTGGATAACCCAAATGGGAAAAACCATGGAGAGTGTCAAATCTAAGGAGAATATAACTAGTTATATGGTGTTTACAAAAGGGGTGGATCACTGCCGAGTGACTCACTTCTAGATTACAAAAGTGGCTCACTGCCAGACTACTCAATACAAAGATACAAAGAAATGACTTACTATCGAAATTCTCACTGCAATAGAAAAGGTTCAATTGAAAAGGATTGCATCTCCAAATGCATATATATGATTAGTTCAAAGATTAAGCTCAAATTACAATTTACAAACTCTTATAGTAGATTTTATTAAAGATCTTTGTAGAACTATCATGCAGTAGATCCGGTGAAGGACTACTTTAGTACGCAAAATTGTATGTCTTCGCTATCAACAACTCAAACTTCACACACTACTACCTTCGCTACTAGCTCTCTTTCACATATCTCATGAACTTTCTTAATCTCTTTCTCAAACACATATTCATACCATTCCATGTCATTCCTCATGCTACAATATATATATATATATATATATATATATATATATATATATATATATATATATATATATATATATATATATACTAGAGGGAACATACCAAATAGTTTGTCGGTCAAGCCCAACATGTTAGCAAGACACTCATGTTTGCCTCAACCTTCTCAAAATAGGTCACAATGTCTTCTCCTTCCTCCATCCTCAGATATTGTATCTTCTCTTAGTTGTTAGCCTCTTTGTCAGCTTGAATCTTTCATTCCCTTCATAGATGTCTTTCAACTTTTGTCAAACCTCATAAGTAGTATTCAAAGAGAACTTTAGTTAATTCAGCTTTTGATAATGCATTAAAAAATAGCATACCTTGCCTTTCATTTTCTTCATAATCTTGAATCGCATCCGGAGTGTTGAGACCATTCACTGGTAGAACATACTTAGTTTCCACAACCTTCTAAGTATTGTAACCCAAAGAAACCAAATTACCTCTCATCTTCAATTTCCAAAAACTATAATCAAATCCTTCAAAGATAGGAATGGATAGCTTGTGTGCCATCGGATCAGGATCTACCTCAAGTAGTTAAGCTTTATAACAAGGAACAATAGCTCTGATACCAGTTGTTGAATATACAAGCGACTGAGATGATGGGTGAATCAGTTGACAATAATTTTTTCTTTTAACCTTAATGCATAGATCCAAAATATGTAAATAGATTTAACAGAATTTGAAAATGCATGCAAGAATCTAATCAGACATGAGAAACACCTGAATTTACGTGGAAAACCCAAGAAGGGAAAAACCACATAGAATGGTAATTTTTTATATTTAAACAATAGTTAAGGTGATTTTTACAAAGTGTGGCTCATTGGCAATGTGCTCATTGTTGGTGGGCTCACTACCCTAAAAGGATCACTACCAATATGCTCATTATCGAAGAAGAAAGAAAGACATTTAGAGAATCCATCACAAAAAAATGCAATCTACACTATTGGAACTGCTTCTGGTAGTAATCCACAACATTATACTCACACAATCACTGGATTTTTTTAATCTCACATGTCTTCAACACAAAAATCCATATCCCAAGTCATCAAATCAAACTCCTATATATACTATCTTCGAAAAACATAATTCTCAATGTTGGTTGAGATAGAGATCAAAAATAGGTCTCCACTAAACATTCCAGTGGTGGTAAGAAATGAGAAGTGGACCATATCACACTGTTCATCTTCAAACATATCAACGCGCTACATACATCACCAAAGTTGGACCTAAAATGCATCTGCACGCTATACAACCTCAATAAGTAGTCTAAGGCCTCAAGCTCCAAACCAATCTAGACCCAAAGATAATGCATAGAAACATCTTCCAAGATACCAAAATGCATCTGGTGAAATCGGGAAACCTCCAACCACACAACGTACTTAGATCAAATAATCTTGCTCACTATACCACATCTAGACTTAATCTGGACCAAAGGATTTGACATCAATGACAACACATAATGCAATGCTCACAAATGTTACATCAAAAGAGATGAAGAAGACTTGAGAAAATTTGATTCAAGAAGTGATAAAGGCATCCTCCTTTCGTACTCAACAAGAAGAAAGGCCTATAGACACTACAAAAGGAAACTGAGATATCTTAAGATTTATGAATGATAAATTATCTCTTTATATAGAGTTCTCAAGGTATTTCCTAATTTAAGTCAACTTCCAACTATTAAATAAATATATCAAATTATATCAAAAATAGAAGGAGCTAACACTTGTACACATTCAATTTTGGGCCCCTTTTGGCACCCTAGTCCCCTAGGACTGGGTCACTAGGTGCCTGTAGTCCACTCAAAAAGGGACTATAAAGGGTAGTGGCAAAGTGCTAGGGCCCAAGACATAAAATTTTGTCCCAATTTCGTACATGAAAATAAAAGGATGTGATAATGCCCAAAAAGACTTGAAATGACCCAGGAGGAGACACACTAAAACAAGGACCCAAAATAGAGTGTGAAATTTTACGGGGATACAATTTACAACACTACAACAGTCAAAAAGCCACTAGGGGGAAGGAGTGTAGGGATTGTTGTTGGTTTGTATGACTATAATCCAAAAATCCAAATCAGTCCCAAGGAGAAAGCAATAAGTATTTATTTTCATGTAGTGATCAATGGAAATCAATTATCTATTTTGCCTCTTTCTAAATATGTTCATTGTAACATTGTTAGTATTATCAACTATTTGTTCATGTCTATCTATGCATCTACAACATTTGACAAATCCATTTTTGTGCATATCCTACAATAATGGCATCCAATGCATTTGTGTTTCCACATTTTGCATGAATTCTTATGAGACATAATGAGTTGATTCACCTACCAATTGCATTTGCATGAAAGTTTCTAAAGCCTTATTCAACAAATCTATTTTGATCATATTTATTAATTAATTAAAAATTACAATATAATAATTTTTTTATTTCTAATTAATAAACAAATTTAATAAAAGATGCACTGTACATGCTACATAGACATTTTGATTTATGCCTAACCCAGCATAGCATGATATGAGAAGTTTCTATAACCTTTTATACGAATCCATTTTTGCATGTTCAGTAAAAATTCCATTCCTGAGATGACATCTCTTAGAGGATTTCTGCCACGCATCTGCCTTTTACTTTTACTCGAAGGTTTCTAATACTTATAAATGAATATATATAATTTGTACTTTTGAGACCATATATCAACTAGGCATTCAGTGAAACAGTCCACGAGCCTCATCTTGGTCTTTAGAGTGTAGGACCCAGTATAAGAGCGTAAAGCTATGTAGGATTATGATATGTAGTGTGTTTGTGAGAAAAGATGTACTAAGTTTAACCTTTGCAGATACCTCTGGCTACCATTATCAACTCCCTCAGGCCTTTTTGTCAAGCGAATCGCATACCGTGTCTGAGATTACATAATCTGCATGAATTTTTAATTACATGGAGGGTTGAACTCATCAAGAATATCATACTATTATATTGTGTTTTTTCTCTTTTCGGAGGGGTAATTCACAATCGATCTTAAATCACACATATTAAACGTAAAAAATGTCAATCAATTCTAAATGATTAACATTTTAAATCTAAAAAATCTTCAACCCATTCAGTGATTCCACATATATTAAGTAGTCGGTTCTTTAAATCTGCATGGGGACGAATTCTTTGTTTGTTGATATCCTTCCATATTAGCGTCTCATCATGTGCTTATCTTGGCATCCTCGTTTTGCATGCATTTCATTCTCAGACTCTGCAACCACATTATCTGACAAAGTTTTCTTTTCTTTCCATTTTACTTATGCCATGATGGGTAAAAACTCTTGCATGACCTGATAAATGCATTTCCTGATTTATGCATGTCTATGGCAACTTGTATTTGTATGCTCCTTTCCTCGCTATTTCCTATGTATGCTCGCTTTTTCTTGGAAGAATTTTGTTAGAGCCTATTGCATAGTTCTATTTTAAGAGACCTCATAATTTTTAAATCCCATGCGATTAAATATTTGCTTTGAGGCATTCTATTTAGCAAATTGTGAGCCATTTCTATGGATGTTGACCTGTGTATATGTAATATGATGGAAATGAATGCAGAATATGATTTACACCTAATATTTATTTTACTTGAGATAAATGTTTTATTTGAAGGGAATACTACTGTCACTGAGAGGGGGTTGAATCAGTGATAGAATTAAATAAGAATTTTCAACCTTTCAAAGTTTATGATCAGTCTTTATTTGAATAATATAAGATTTGAATCTTTTAGTTATACAGACTTGAGAAACTATCAAATAATGAATATAATAAGCACCACAAATAACACAAAAGATTTATGAGTGGAAATCCTTCTGGGGTATAAAAACCACTCTCAAAGAATGCCTCACTAGCTTACTCAAAATATCTCACTGTCGGGTACAATGTATCTCACTGATATCACAAGAGTTCAATGCCTCACTAGCAATAGTCAAATTATCTATAAAGTAGAAGAGAATATAAAGAGATGACCCTCTATTTTCTATACAAATCATAGTACATCTATTGCAGAGTAAACCTCTTATAAATCTGCAATTATCTTTGTTCATGACATAGAATTATTCCTCAAAGGCTAGTTTAAAAAGATACTATCTTTGTTTCACCGAGCTTCTGTTATAATCAAATTGTTTATTCACCTTTCAGAGATCAGACATTTAGAAAAAAACAAAAAATTAACCCATATCAATTCCCCTATTCTTCTTATAACAAAATAGACTTGTAACCAAATAACTATCTTCGACCAGTTGTATAGAAGTTCATTAAGCAAAATGAACTATAATGAAAAGCAATTGACTGTTAAGAAAATTAATCATGTGTGTCGACATGAACAATTGCATGAGAAAAATGTCAATCATACTGCCATCAGAATGTCAATCAATCTGCTCAAGAGATGTCGACTACTCTACCATTATAGTTGACTGTATGCTGAAGGAACCAGAACCGACTAATCTTAAAACTGAATTGGGTTACAGGAAAAAGCCAAGAAGATGAACATTCACTAAGTCTGAGAAGATGTTCTTAGCAAAGAGAAAAGACATTCATCCGAATACAAAGAGAGAGCAAATTATATAATCCAAAATACATTGCATATTTGTTCAAAGGAATCATATACAAAGAGTAGATTAACTCCAAATAGCTTCACCATTTTGTTGACTAACTCTGTAGTGTCGACAACAGAAGCATCTTTATCATATCCACATAACACAACACATCCAAACACACAACCAGTTTATATATTCCAAAATACATTGTATATTTGTTCAAAGGAATCATATACAAAGAGCAGATTAGCTCCAACTAGTCTTCACCATTTTGTTGACTAACTCTGTAGTGTCGACAACAGAAGCATCTTTACCATATCCACATAACACAATTATTGGATATTGTCATGCAATGCTGCTGCTAGGATATGTTGTTGTCATTGATGTCAACATACTCCTGTGATTTATTACGATGTGTTTGGGAAGATTTTTTGATCCGGTTTTGCTAATGTTGCTTTGCTAATCACTGTTTTGTTGAGTTTGGTATATCCTCTAGTATATTCTGGTGTGATCAGATCTAGTGCTAATATTTTGGGATATTGTTTGGAATGGTCTTGTGTATCTTCATTTCAAATGGTTCATAATTTGGTGCTTCGCAAGTTATCTTTCTTTGTGACAGTTGTTGAGCTTTCAGACATTGACCTATGAAGATTTGAAAAGTGGTGGTGGTGGTGGAGCTATTTTTGATGATTCTAACGTGCTTGCTAGTGTTTCTTAGTCGTTTCCTATTCACTTTGATGATCTAGTTTTGCTGATGTTGCTTTGCTGATCACTGTTTTGCTAAGTTCGGTAACTACTCTGGTATATTCCAGTGTGATCAGATCTGGTGCTAATATTTTGGGATATTGTTTGGGATGGTCTTATGTATCTTCATTTAAAATGGTTCATGATTTGGTGCTTTGCAAGTTGTCTTTCTTTGTGACAGTCGTTGGTTGGTTGTGTTGTTGAACTTTCAGACATTGACCTGTGAAGATTTGAAAAGTGGTGGTGGTGGTGCAGCTATTTTTTATGATTCTAACATGCTTGTTAGTGTTTCTTAGTCGTTTCCTATTCACTTTGATGATCCACATCAATCGTTGAGTATTTTTTTGGTGGTTTTCATCAACTAGTATTGATCTGTGTGTTATACGGTTTTTCTTGGTGGTGTAGCGTGTTGTGATTGATCTTGGCATGATTTCCAATGGAGTTGTGCATTTAGGGATTTGATTTAGGACCATGTTATGCTATGTAAACCATTATATTGGTCCAGTGGTCGATCTTTGTATCATGTGATGTAATTTTGTAATTGAAGATTGAGGGTTTAGCTGATCTTGTTGTCAAGGTTGATGAATTGTATATATAAGTGATATAGTCATATAATTTGGGTGTCGTTGTTGTGTCTGCACTATCAGAGAGAGGTTTTTGTGCGAACAAGTGATTTATCCTTCGGTGTTGAGTTTAAGGAGAGATTGGTGTTGCAGAGTAGAAATTTGTGCTTAACTAGAACTGTAATCAGGCATTTGGAGATGCTATCTTTTCAGTTCATTTCTTCTAGATTGTAGTCTAAATCTTATTGTAAGTCGGTGAGACTTCCCTGAGGGTTGTAGCCTTCTGAGCCATTATATTTGAGCAATGAGCTCTAGGAAGTATGTCTGAATGCATGTGCATTCCCCATTGTAATATTTTCACATACTACTACAGAGTATCATCTTACTATGGATAGGTTCCCACCGTGGTTTTTCCCTTAATCGGATTTTCCACGTCAAAATCTTGGTGTTGTGTGTTTTTCTTTCAATTTGCCTATCTGTCATATTGCTATAGTTTATTAGATCTATTTTTGGTGGTTAAGTTTTTTATTTCGGTGAAGATTGATTCACCCCCCCTCTCAATCTTCCTTCTTGATTGTTGCTAACAATTGGTATCAGAGCTAGATCCTCCGGTAGAAGCTTAATAACTTGAGGAGATCCAGAATGGTAGCTCAAGGTGTTGTCTTTAAGAAGGACAGTCTGAGGTTTGATGGAAGCAATTATACTATATGGAAGAGCCTAATGGAAGTGCACTTGAAATGTCTTGGTGAAGATTATTGGAAGATTACAAAGAATAGTTATGTTGTTCCTTAGAATGGACCGTATACTCTTGATGAGATCAAGGAAGCAGAACATAATATTAAAATGAAGGAAGCATTGCTTAGTGCCTTGACTGATTCTGAGATGACAAATGTAATGGGACTTCAAATCGCACATGAGATATGGGAGAAGCTTGAGATCCAGTATGAAGGTGATAAACAAGTGAAGGTTGCTAAGTTGCAGAGTTTGAAAGGAAAATATGAGACATTGAAGATGGGAGATGATGAGAACATACACTCTTTTATGGCTAAGGTGAATG
This sequence comes from Cryptomeria japonica, assembly GCF_030272615.1. NCBI lineage: Eukaryota > Viridiplantae > Streptophyta > Pinopsida > Cupressales > Cupressaceae > Cryptomeria > Cryptomeria japonica. The sequence goes on from NW_026728882.1 coordinate 234,961, forward strand.
ATCTTGTCCTAGGTATCAGATGTGTCAGTGGAACCATTGAGGAAGATGAAATTGTTGCTAAGGTGTTGAGATCCTTGCCTCCTTCTTATAAACATAAAGTTGCTACTATTGATGAGATCCAAAGTGCGACTGCAGTGACAAGAGATGTGTTGGTTGGAAAGCTTGCTACATTTGAGCTGAGTGGATTTAGAGAATCACATGGAAAGTCTGAGACGGCATTTAGAGTGTTTGCATCTATATCCAGTAAGCATAAATATGATCCTAATGAGTGCAGAATATCTAGATATGTGAGAGAGAGAGAGAGAGAGAGAGAGAGAAGAGATGGAAGAGCAAGAAAGGGAGCTAGATGAACTTGAAGCATTGATTGCCAAAATATTTCCCAAAGGTGTCGGTAAGTATGATGGAAAGTTGCATTTGAAATGTTTCTCTTGTAATAAGATAGGACATTTTGCTTCTAGATGCCCAAAGAGAATGGCTAAGTATGAAAGGCATGATAAGTTTGATAAGCATGATAGGAATGATAGATATGACAAGCATGAGAATTATGATAAGTCTTACAAGTCTAATCAGAAGTTTAGAAATCAGAAGAAGAGTTATTATGTTGTTGATGAAGGTGTTATAGATGAAAAATCAGAAGGAGATGAAGTTGTGTTTATTGCTATTAAAGAAGATGGACCCTTACCTGTTGATTCCACTGTTGTACTGTTGAGGAGAAGGCTTTAGCTGCTAAGATTGAAGAGAAAGATGAATGGGTAATTGAAAGCAGTTGTTCACATCATATGACCAGTGATAAAAGCAATTTTGTGAGAATGGAAAGATATGATGGTGGAATAGTTATATCTGGAGATGACAAAGCCTGTGTAATTTGTGGGAAAGGTTCTATTTCTTTTGATGGTAAGCATAACACTGATGATGTCTTGTATGTTGAAGGTTTGAAGCATAATTTTTGAGTGTTGGATAGATGGTTGATAAAGGTTATGATCTACAATTCAAGGATGGTAAATGCAAGATCTTGAATGCCTATGGTATAGAGATTGCATCTGGAACTAAGACTGAAGGTAACATTTTTTATTTGAATGCTAGTGAGAAAAGTTGTTTGATTGCTCAAATAGATGAGAGTTGGTTATGGCGTAGGAGAATGTGTCATGTGAATTTTGATTAAATGATTAAGACTAGTTCTGCACATGTTGTTAGATATTAGCCTAAGATTGTTAAGCTTGCTAATCTAGTATGTAAGGAATGTCATTTGGGTAAGCAAACAAGGATTTCTTTCAAAAGAAAATAGTGTACATAAGAAAGATTGCTAGATCTTGTACATACTAACCTGTGTGGACCTACAAATGTTAGAAGTGTGCAGGGTGATAGATATTTTATGCTACTAATTGATGATTATCCTAGGATGATGTGGGTTGTCTTTTTGAAGGAGAGATCAGAAGCATTTGATGAATTCAAGATATTCAAAGCTAACGTGGGGACTGAGTCTGGATTGAAGGTGAATTTTTTGAGATCTGATAGAGGTGGAGAATTATGTTCTGGTGAGTTCAATTCATTCTGTGAGAAGCATGGGATTAGAAAACAATTATCTGCTCCTAGAACCCCTTAGCAGAATGGAGTTGTTGAGAGAAAGAACATAACTATTTTGGATGTTGCAAGAACTATGCAGATTGAAGGAAATGTTTCGAAGATTTACTGGAGAGAAGCTATTAGCACTGTTGTTTATACATTCAACAGAGTTCATATCAAAGGTGATACCGGTAAGACCCCTTATGAGTTATGGTTTTGTCTTTTTCCGACTATGATATATTTCAGAGTATTTGGTAGAAAATGTTATATCAAGAGAGATGAGGACATAGGAAAGTTTGATGCTAGAAGTGATGAGGGAATTTTCTTGGGGTATTCTACAAAGAGAAAAGCCTACAGGTGCTAGAATAAGAGACTGAGAAAGATTGTAGAAAGTGCAAATGTGAAGGTGGATGAGAACCTTGGGAAAGAGATTAGAGCATGTGGTTATGATGATGATCAACATATTATTTTAACGCCTATTCAGCCTGAAGATCCTAAGCAAAATGACCTGGTAGAGACTATTGACCCAGATGTTGATGTTGTTGGTGAAGGATTGTAGGAACCTGATAATCAAAATAATCAGAAGACTCTGAGGTATGTGAGACTAAATCATTCTGAAAATAAAATCATTGGTGATAAGAATAAAGGTGTAATGACTAGAAAAAGGTTAGCTACTGAAGAAGTATGCTTGATTTCTAAAGTTGAACCTAATGATGTTTTTGAAGCTTGTAAAGATGAAATTTGGACGAGAGATATGGAAGAAGAACTAGATCAAATTGAAAATAATAATACATGGGAACTTGTGCCTAGCCATAAGGATAAGAATGTTATTGGTACTAAATGGGTATTCGAGAATAAATTGAATGAAGCTGGTGAAGTTGTTAGAAATAAAGCTAGACTAGTTTGCAAAGGATACTCACAACGGGAAGGAATTGATTATGAGGAGACTTTTGCCCCGGTTTCTAGACTTTAAGCTGTGAGATTGTTGCTTGCTTATACTTCTTATAAAGATTTCAAGGTATATCAAATGGATGTCAAATCTGCCTTTTTGAATGGTGATCTTGAGGAAGAAGTGTACATTAAATGCCTGATTGATTTTCACTGTCAGATGATGGAGACATGGTTTGTAAGTTGATGAAAGCTCTTTATGGATTGAAACAAGCCCCTAGAGCCTGGTATGCTAGACTAGATAAATACTTGTTGAAATTAGGATTTACTAAAGGTGTTGTTGATAGTAATTTGTATGTCAAGATTGAAAATGATAACATCCTAATTGTTGAAGTCTTTGTTGATGATATTATCTTTGGTGGTGATGATAACTTGAGTATGAAGTTTGTCGGTGATATGTAGAAGGAATTTGAGATGTCTATGATTGGTGAGATAAAAAATTTCTTAGGTTTGCAAATTGCACAGACTGGAAAAGGTATATTCATATCTCAAACCAATTATGTGAAGGAATTGTTGAAGAAGTTTGGGTTAGATGACTCCAAACCGGTTGGAATTCCTATGGTGACTGGTTGTAAACTGTCTAAAAATGATGAATCCCTAAAAGCTAATCAGAGTTTGTATATGTCTATGATCGGTGGACTGGTATATCTTACACTGACTAGATTGGACATTATGTATGCTATGTGTATGGCTGCTAGATATCAAGTTGATCTGAAAGAGAGTCATGTCACTGTTATTAAGAGGATATTCAGATACTTAAAGGGAACTATGGAATATGGTATCCGAGGAATGATGATTTCATGATATGTGCTTACACTGATGCTGATTGGGCTGGTGGTGTTGATGACTGGAAGAGCACTACCAGTGGAGCATTCTAGCAAGAAACAAGATTCAGTGTCCTTATGTATTGCTGAAGCTGAGTACATTGTTGTTGCTAGTAATTGCACTTAGGTAGTTTGGATGAAGCAAATGTTGAAAGATATCAAAGTTATTTATGATGAGCTTACTATTATTTACTATGATAATTCAAGTGCTATTAACAGTCAAAGAATCTAGTGCAACATTCAAAGAATAAACATGTGTCAATAAAATATCATTACTTGAGAAAGCAAGTCAGTGAAGAGAAGGTGATGTTGGAGTATGTATCTACAAAGGAACAAATTGCTGATATTTTCACTAAGCCTTTGCCTGCAGATACATTTTTCTATTTGAGAGACAAGTTAGGGGTATCCACCCCTCCAAATGAGAAATATATGCATTAAGTTGCATCAATCCGGTGGAAGTCAAAGCCTTATCTTTTTATCCGGATTTGTGTGTTGGTGTTGCTCCTCTATTGGAGTAGTCTGTGTTCTGGGGAGAGAGATTCATGTTTCTGTTTTGGAGAGTTTTTTTTTCTAATTTGTGAGATTTGGCATTTTTGTCAAAGGGGGAGAGAGATCATGTGAAAAAATTCTTTCTAAGTCCTGATCTTAGGGGGATTTTGCTGGAGTTTGCTGGTGATATCTTCTTTCTTTGCACTGACTATTTTTCACATTCATATGTTGCCATCAATGCCAAAGGGGGAGATTGTTGGATATTGGCATGCATTTTTGCTGCTAGGATATGTTGTTGTCATTTATGTCAACATATTCCTATGATTTATTCTAGTGTGTTTGGTAAGATTTTTTGATTTGGTTTTGCTATTGTTGCTTTGCTGATCACTGTTTTGCTGAGTTCGGTATGTCCTCTGGTATATTCCGGTGTGATCAAATCTGGTGCTGATATTTTGGGATATTGTTTGGGATGGCCTTTTGTATCTTCATTTCAAATGGTTCATGATTTGGTAATCCGCAAGTTATCTTTCTTCGTGACAGTTGTTGATTGGTTGTGTTCTTAAGCTTTCAAATGTTGACTGATGAAGATTTGAAAAGTGGTGTTGGTGCAGTTGTTCCTGATGATTATAATATGCTTTCTGGCGTTTCTTAGTCATTTCCTATTCACTTTGTCAATTTGTAGTGATCATTGTGTGATTTTTTGGCTATTTTTATCAACCAGTAATGATTTGTGTGTTATACAGTTTTTCTTGGTGGTGTAGCGTGTTGCAGTTGATCTTGGCGTGATTTCTGGTGGAGTTGTGCATTTGGGAATTTGATTTAGGACCATGTTATCTTATGTAAACTATTATATTGGTCTGGTGGTCGATCTTTGTATCGTGCGATACAATTTTTTAATTGAGGGTTGAGGGTTTAGTCGACCTTGTTATCAAGGTTGATGAATTGTATATATAGGTGATATAGTTATGTAATTTGGGTGTCATTGTTGTGTCTACATTATCAGAGAGAGTTTTTTCTATGAACAAGTGATTTATCCTTCGGTGTTGAGTTTGAGGAGGGATTAGTGTTGCAAGGTAGACATCTGTGCTTAACCAGAACTGTAATCAAACATTTAGAGATGTTATCCTTTCAATTCATTTCTTATAAATTGTAGTCTGAATCTTATTGTAAGTCGGTGAGACTTCCTTGAGGGTTGTAGCCTTTTGGGTCATTATATTTGAGCAGTGAGCTCTAGGCAGTATGCCTAAATGCATGTGCATTCCCCATTGTAATATTTTCACATACTACTGCAAAGTATCATCTTACTGTGGGTAGGTTCCCACCATGGTTTTCCCCTTAACCGGGTTTTCCACATTAAAATCTTGGTGTTGTGTGTTGTGCTTTCAATTTGCCTATCTGTCTTATTGTTGTAGTTTATTAGATTTGTTTGGTAGTTAATTTTGTTATTTTGGTGAAGACGGATTCACCCCCCCCCCCCCCCCTCTCAGTCTTCCTTCTTGATTGTTGCTAACAACAAACATCCCCATGATTAATATCATTATCATAACATAAGAGAGTCATCTACACTTCATCAAAACAAAACGTGTAGAATGTTGTAGTCATCAAAATCATTTTTGCCATCAAAATGCCCAAAAGTACAACATTTTTTCCTTTGCCATTCTTGTCCATCATTTGGTTCATAGTTAAATAGTTTGTACCCATGTTCTCACAATTTTAATTAGTATTGCTTTCAAATTAATGTTTATTAGTTTAGATAGTTAAAGTTCGATGATTATTCACAAGCAATATATTTTTAATTGCTATTGATATATCTTCTCATTTTAATCAAGATCCTTTCATATGTCATTATACGATGATACTTAACATAAGGTCTCATTAATCCTACATCCAACTAATGAATCTAGGCTTCTTGGTTCACATTAGTTCTCCCATTGAAAACACATCTCTTCTCCATGTTACTACTTATCAAATTGCCATTAGTTTCATATCCAAAGTCATACTATATTCTAGTCGGTTAGTATTACCGAATCATGCAGTCAGTACACACAGAGAAGTCGGTATGAACAGTCTAGTCGTTATAGAAGAAAGCAGTCACAGAACATAGTATTCACTGAACTATTTACCGAGTAAAGTTTCATGGCTACCAAGAGATAAAGTTAACTCATTGAGTTGATATTCACCGAGTGAAACATTTTACCAGATACATTGAACCTGGACATGCACATGAAAATAAGTTACAAGATCGAGGCACATCTAACCGTTTTTGCATTGGAAATTGCACTATGAGATTGTGTATGATTACAAGGTCAATCTAACCTATGAGATATTTTGTTTAGTTATTCATTCGAAGAATCTTTTTGTAAGATCGAAGCAATGAATCAGATCACCGCTGTAAGAGATCTATTTATACAGCATGATTCTAGGGTTAGAAATATGAGATGCAATAAGAGATAATAGTATGTATGCATGAAGGAAGACTGTTACAGAGACACAGAGAGGTCACCGAGAAGTTATCAGTGAACAGTCGAAGAACAGAGTAAACAGAAGGGTTTACCGAGTTTCATTATGGGTTACCAAGGTATGCTACAAGCTAGGTAATCTTATTCAGAGCACATAGAATCTGCTTTAGCATTTCAGATGTAAAGTTGCAGATATTTGTAATGATTTTATTGTAACATTTTGAAGTTGTAATAGAAACCTTTAACAGGGTAAAAGACTCTAACCAAGTCTATAAACTGTAAATCCTTTAACCAGATGCTACACTTATATAGTGTTGTAAAAATCCTTTAGTAAGGTAGATCTAACTGATCTTGATACTCCTAACAGGGTAAGCTATCAGAAATAGCCAAATGTGTCTCTAACCGAGCATTCTTTATTATTGCAGTAGTGAAGTTGTGGGTGCTATCCCCACCGCAGTTTTTCTTTCTAACCAAGAGTTTCTGTGTGACAAAAATATATGTGTTATGGAGTGAATCATGTATGATTGTTATCTGTTGATTATAGTTTTATTTTATGTTACTGCACTATTCTATTTATGCATAACAGTAAGGTTATTATCAAGGAAAAGTTTTGGAGTATTGATTCACCCCTCCCCTCTCAGTACATTAGCTTTCTATATTGGGCCTAACACTCCATGTTAATAGATTTTTATGATGTTCCTTTGTTTCCTTATCTTTTCCTGAGGAATCTTCTAATGCAAATAATTACCTTCACCTAAAGTTACTACTTTTTTTAACCTTTCTTTCATAGCTTATTTAAGCTTTATTCAGTAAAGAACATAGTTGCTAATTGATAGTTATCAAGTAGGTATTCATTACTATATATCTCTTATCCTTAAAATTTATTTATAAGGTGATTTAAATCAATAATAGATTATTTAATTTAACCATAAAAATACCAATTAAACTATCTTTAATATTTACTCAAAACATCAAATTTATATTTACTAATATTGAATAACAAGGAAGAACTTCCTGGTATCTGAAATGAGGTGGCCCTCTTATTCATGAAGTACTTCACCCTAGACAAAAGGAAAAGATGGTTTCATCTGTAGATCTTCCCCATGTTGAATCATCTTGGCCACGGAGTAAGAATGAATTTTCCTTAATGGGTTTTGTCCTCTTTATCCCAATCTTTCTCTAAAGCTATTGTCAAGGATAAACCACCTCTCTATTAGGGCATCATTCATAGGTTGTATAATATCCACTAGGCATTAATCCCCTCTGGTGGGATCCCCTCAGTTGATATCAAGTCCACTTATGACCCCGATTTATATGTTGATCTTATTGTCACTCCCTCTAATTTTGGTGAAGTTTTTCATTCGGGTTCAAAAATGCGCATGAGAAAAAAACCTGCACACATGGCTAAATTTAAGGCCATTGTCACCACTAAAAAAGATTCAAATGTTAATACCTAGCCTAAGTCGCATAAGAATGTGGAGAATGTGAAGATTGTTGAGGACTCGAGCTCTAATTCTTTCTCCTCAGATGAGTCAGAATCTTCAGAAACCACTAGGTCGGATTGGTCCCTTGCTAATACTACCAATGTTGATGCTAACTCGAGCCTCTCCCCCTCAAACCCCCCCTCCCCTGTTGGGTACGGTTGTCATTGCACTAGATGTTTGACCTATCAATGACCGCTACAACCACCAGACACACAGAATCCATGGGAGGCGGTTAAGTCATTTCACAAACCCACTGCTTGTGCTGCACAGAGACCAAGGGCGCACACCTTGCAACAATCCCCCCATCAACACAATCAGGGTTTGAACCCATGACCAAGCTCTGATACCATTTGTTGGGTATGGTTGTCATTGCACCAAAACGTCGATCTGTCAATGCCTGCTACAACCACCAGAAACATAGAATCCATAGGAGGTGGTTAAGCCATGTCGCAAACCCATCACTTTTGTTGCATAGAGACCAAGGGTGCACACCTTGTAGTTCATCACCTCTCCCCCCCCCCCCCCCCTTCTCTGCTAATACCAAGCCCTTGAGTTCTATTTCAGTGCTTACTAAAATTGCGAAGGACCTTTAGTAGAGGTAGAAGCCAAGGCTAACACCTAGGTGGATGATTTAGAAAAGGAAAAAGTGTGGAAAATTGCCAATGACCTTGTTGGCCTTATGGGGCAATGCCAGGATAAGGTGGGAGGGAAGATTGATTATATGGATGCTAAGATTAAAAGGGCAGGGACCAAAATTGAGTCAAATAAAGTAAATAAATCATAAGAGGGCCTCAAAAAGAAAGTGAGGAGGTTACCCTTGCATGCAGGAATGTGGCCAATATGCAAAATGCCTCCCTTCAACCATCTAGGATGAGATGTAAAATAAAAGAGTGAAGAAGAGAAAATGCATGGAGTCTCTGGCTATGGGTTCTATCCCTATTGCATCCCTGGTTAAAGCCACCCCCGATTCGATGTTGGTCTCCTTTGGCTTTGGGATCGAGTCAAGAAAAAAAGTGTCATCTTTTGATAAAGTGTTAATTTTATGCCAAGATTGGCAATAAAAGGTACCCCCATGTAGTAGACCATTTCTTTGTGTCTGTACTGGGTGGTTGTTCTATTTTTTCTAGGTCTCAGTTTGTCTTTGTTTTTTTGGTTTTTTAGTTTAGTTGACGGCTTTCAGGTTACCCTAATAGGTTTTTTCTGTGTTTAGTGGGGTTTTTCTGCTAGTTGTACATCCCTCATGTGCTCTTGGTGTCGCTTTGTGGATATGCAATGGTATAGGCCTTATTAATCAAAACAATGAATAAATGTCTATTAATATTCACAGTCTAATGTTATAAATCAATAATTATTTTACTTATAATATTGGTATTAATAAATTTTCAATTTAGAACTTGATAAAAGATTTTGTATTGATCAAATTCCCTTCATAAAATAAAATATAGATTTCTAGTGATGGTCCTTTAGGAAAAGCATGAGCCATATTATTACGAGGATGTGAATCATTAGCAACATGAGTAGAATTATCAAAAATATCTCTCCCTGTGAGGGATCTCTCCTTGAGAATGTTGTAAATCTTCCAACTAATCCCAGAAACACCTTTGGTCGCCTCAATGATCAGCTTAGAATCTCCTTCAATGACCAATATTTTAGAGTCAATAGTGAGAGCCAATTTAAGACCCTGGAAGAGCATTAAGGCTTCGGCTAGGTTACTCAAGGATGAACCAAAATTGCCAGCATAGGCCAAAACCAAATTACCCAAATTGTCTCTTATAATTTCACCTCCCGCCGCAACCCCATTGCGGGTGGCGCCATCAAAGTTGAGTTTAAACCATGAGGGGGAAGGGGCCGACCATCTAGTGTTGAATCTCTCCAACCTTTTAGTATTGTCATAGTGGAGGAAGTTGTTAGGGAATTCCCATTTCCTAACCCAACTGCAATCCATCTCCAAATGGGCGTTTTGTGGGCTTTTCCATTTGCAGACCAAAGCATTTCATCTTATGTTTGTAATTGATAGGAAGAGAACATTAATTAAATTTATCACTAATAAATTGGATTTGAAATTTTTAATAAGAGGTTTTATGTAAATGTTATATTCTTCAGAGAGAAAATTAAGATGAGTTATTTGAAATGTAAATTGATTGATCATCAAATCGGACATTATTTTAGTGGTAGAGCATCGTAATAGTGAATGAGTGGTCATGTGTTGCTCCTCGTTTGTCCAAGTGAAATATTGTAATGGTATTAGAGCTAGAATATAGTAGCCTCTCAAACATCTACTTTGTGATTTAAAAGAATATTGCAAAATGAATATAACTATTCAAAAAGACAATTATTTAATTAACTAAAATTATTCTTCTATACAACTATTATAGTTAATTTTACTAAAAATAACATTCAAAAATTTTAATCTATTCAAAAAATTCAATTTTTAAAAATATTTTAAATTAAAAAAATCATAAAAATGAAATATAGGATTTAAAGTCTGAAGGAAACAGGGGGGAGGGTGGGGGAAATGAGAGGAAAATCAGCATACCTTTTTCACCAATATCTTAATAAACAATAAAAGGAATAATTATATTTGATTAATTATAGAGAAGAAAAAAAGGATTCCATTATACATATTGTTGTAAAGCGTAGAATATTTGGTGACGTAATTCCAATTACGTAATTCCTATGTAGGTGCTTGCAATTTACGCTGAAAATACCAGTGGACGGTGACGATACTTATTCACTTCCAACAAAGTCCACAATTTTTATTCACTTTCAAATTTTTATTAAAAATATTTCCAAAAACAAAAACTGAACTGTGGCTGGCAAGTCAGTAGGCCCATCGCCTCTTATCTTCAAGGGGAAAAATTAAGAATCTTCTTTTTTCTCCTTTTCGCTATGTTTGGCAGGAAACACGTCATATGTTTAAGGAATGATCCAATCTCTCTGTAGAGATAAGATTTCATTAGATGGCTAAGGAATCTATGTTTTTTGAGTAGATCCATTGTAGATGGACATTTTTGTTGTCTATTTAAGTTACAAGTCGAAAAGAAGTAGATAAGGAAATTGGTCTCAAAATTGTGAGCATCAGAAGTGCAATGGCTAACAAGAATGGCATAGATGTAACAGAGTTTGCCCATTTTGCAAATCCCGACTGCTAAGATTTTTTTCTTTCGTTGAAATTTGATTTTGCTCTTTTTTTTTAACTTGTTTTGAATGGTGTGTTCTCTATCTTATGCTTTTTCAATTATTTTTAATGGAGAAATCTGAAACCTTTTCAACTTAAAAACCTAATCTTCTATTTTGATTGTTATAACTACCTAGAATGTACTCATCTATTAATGTTAATTGTACTGTTATTAGCATTACTTTATGTTTAGAGTAATTCTAAACTTCCCCTAAACAGCACCTGATTTTTAAATTGGAGGATTATATATAAATCCTAATTACTACAAGGTTGTTGTTGTTATGTATATTGATATGATGTAATGGGCGATTGCAGGGAAGATCCGGTGCACAGGAGATGCATCGCTGGAAGCCTAGTGAATGTTTTATACCTCCTTGAAGCCCAGGGCATAGTACGATAGTGATAGCACTACTCTCACTAGAGTGATGCAAGTGCATGTTTCACATATGCATATGTATATTTGAACAGTAATGTATCAATATCTTTTTCTTTCACATACTTATATTATAGAATTATAGGCACGTGTGAACGTGGAGGTGCAGAGTAGTGTGTGATTGGAAGGTTTGTTATCTTATGTGCAAGCATTTATAAGTAAATTGTTAGACACAATGCACCACTGAGAGGGGGAGGGGGTGAATCAATGGTTCTCAAATCTCTTTCTCTTTTGTAGTCTTATGTGAGCATACCGGTTGATAGATTTAACTCAATGTAGACTTACCGGTTAAGAAGGAGACTAACTTAAATGCAAACACACTCACAAGGGGACATCACATAACACCAGTATATACGAGGAAAACCCAAGATGGGAAAAACCTCAGTGAGCAATGTTGCTGGAGTCTACTACTCCAATCCAACCTCACAATAAACACAGTTACAAAGTTTAGGGTACCAACCCAAGGAGCACCAACCCCTACCTGATTTATGGGCTACAACCCAAAGGAGCACCAACCCCTGACTTTAGGGCACCAACCCAAGGAGATACAACCCCTGCACCGAGCTACAACTCGGTGTACGCAATATAAACATCAAATACATAAGTAGTTATCTTGTTACAAGTGAATCTTGCAACCATTATATATATCTTTATCTGTCGGTGAAATACCTTCTTTGCTTCACCGACTCACTTCTCTGTTGCTTCTTTGCTGGTACACCCTACCAGTTTATCTCTCTTCTGAATTGCTCTCACTGCTCTGCTCTTCACCAATCCAACTCTCTGTCGGTTCTTTGTCTATCTTCTCTGCAGTCTTCTTCACCTCTATTCTGTCGGTATGAGTACTACCAATTCTTCTCTCCAACCAATTGAATGCTTCAACCAAGTTCTCTCTCACTCCCACTCTCTTCACAGATGCTCGATGAGCACTTGGCTGATTTGCTCTTACTTGCAGAAGTCTTTTACTTCGCAATCACACCATCTTCTTCTCTTCAGTAGCAGCAACCATTCTCTTCGGCCCCCACACTTATAGCAAGGTTTTCCCTCCATAAACCAATTCAAAATCCAGGCGGTTAGCATTTCCTCACCTTCCTCAAGGAAAACCAAATCCAAGCACAATCTGATCTTTCTGACATCTAATTGCATAGCTCCGCCATTTTCGCATCTCCTAGATCACACCTTTATCTTTGGCGACTTGCTTTTTTACCCTCATAGTTGATCCCTCAATCAATCACAAAATTTTGGTCGTTTTGTTTTCTCCACCGCCTTGATCTTCTGAATCACTCTTAGCTAACTCGTAGTTGTCTTCCATACCTCGAGCCTCAAACCCCTACAATAGCTCTGCAACTTGTCCCGTGATTTGAGTGACATGTCATTAAAGTTGACCAACCCTGCAACAACCCTATCGATGTACATTCCATCTTTATCCAAACACGTGTTCGCCACGTTGACTTCATGTGACATCCATATCGACTAACTGCCAGCTTGGCACTTCATGTTGGTTCAAATGGGATCACCGATCAGCTACTCAACCGGTTCCTTTTTCTTGCCGATTTGTTAACCTCGTCGATGTCACACATTGTACTGGTAACCTTATCATATCTGCATTTTGCACCTTGCTCATATTACAAGTGAGCTTTACATACCAGTCATCACTCTTGATGATATCAGTCATCATCCTTCACTAGACTCCTTCATCGGTCAAACCATTCTTCTAAGACTATATCTTCTCAGCCTGCCTTCTCTGTCGGTCTAGTGCATAACCCTGATCTCATGCACTTAAGGCATTCCCTCAGTTCACCGATGGATCTAGAGTGATCCTTCAAGTACTTTCCTTTACCTATTTACTCTTATCCACCAAACTATAATGTACTTAATGCATATAGGGGATAAGCTTTACTTACTTGGTGGAGGAACACCTTGTCATCTGCTCATGTGGGTTCCCTGTTTGTGCAGCATATTCTCAAACAGACATATGTGAACCAGTGTTAGCACATACACTGTCAGTCATTGCTTCTCATGATGACTCCTGTGGGAGTCCTTGTTGTTCAGCAACCTCACAGCATACCGGTGACCTGTTCAATCTTCTCTTTTGGTATGGATGTGATTCAAATAACATTCTGCCTCTTCATCATAAACAACTGCTCAAACACCTCTCTTATCTCATCACACAAGCCGGGCATTATCTTGTGTGCAGGTGACTCCTGAGGTCATATTTCTTATATTACCGGTGTTCTACAACACAAGGTGATATCCAAGATATCACATCTTGTACTCCTCCATTGCAATGTTGCACGTACATCTCATCTACCAGTGGTCATCCCATACCGGTTGACATCAATGACAACACAATGCCAACATAAATTTTATTTTTAATTTTATATTACTATCTAAAAATAATAATATAATAAATGTTTGGATACATGCATTTCATTTAAAATTTGTATTTGTATTTTTTATGATTTTAAATATTATATGTTTCAATATTTGAAAGAAGAAAAATAGCATATAAAAATATCTTAATATATAAACATAGTTATTAGTGAAAAACAATATAAATTTGTACAAAAACAAATGAACATATTTTATTTTATCACTTTGAGAATGCATATATTTCTATACAATTAGCTCTACATCATTGCTTTTATACCAATTCGTATATGCCTACCTTTCTCCTATTTATCACACCTACTTATGCACCTCTCTCAATTTTGTTTCTTTCTACCTAGATTTGACCATCATATTATTCTTAAATAAGTCTATGTTTACGGTGATAATCGTGTGAGTGTGAACTTGTTCCCTTCCGACTTGAAATTAAAGCTCGAAATTGAACAATATTGACACTCTTAATCCTTCTATTTTAAAAGTAAATTGATATTTATTTTGTTACAATATATATTATGTAGTAGAAGTGAAGTATATTCAATTATGTCATTATCATCATCGAGAATACACATGTCCTCTCTTTCATACTAGAAAATTAGAGAAATTAACAAAAACAAAAATTAAATTTGGTGTAATGTAAAGACTGAAATACATGTATTTATAGTTCCTTGCCTATTATTTTTTAACTTGATCAATTTCAAGGAGTTTATTTGGAAGAAATTTTCTCCCTATGATGAATCATATTGCTTAAAATATTTAGAAATATCATATTAGTCCTAATCATTTGAGAAAATTAGAGTAGAATGTTATATATCACAATAAGTTTTAGTAAAAATTATCATTATTTGCATTGGTGAATACAAACATAGAGCATAGATTCCATAATTGCCTCATATGTTTAGAACATATATACATGCATATTCATTTCATATTTATCTACTCTCTTTAATCATTTACAAAAAAAATCAAATTTTTTATTTAAAAACACTATTAAATATTTGATTAAATCTAGATGTATTTATCTTATACTTAATTCAAAATTTATAATACCTTTTTATATCTAGTGATTTTTACCCAGAATCTTAATAAAATTATTATTATTATTTTGGCTCAGTAAAAGGTCAAGGCTAGATAAAATTAAAGTAAGACCGATTCGAAACATTAGAGTCATGATTTTCAGAGAGACTATAAAAGTCATAACCAAAAAGGACCAAAATTGTCCCATCAACAAGAGATAAAAGCTACTGCAATGAGTATAATAGGTCACAAAATTAAAAACCACAAAACTGAAACTTCTACAGACAAGAAGCTAAACCAACTAAGGGTCTAGATAGTATAAAACATGCTATAAAAACACTATCATAAAGCCTATGAAGAGAGGGATTTGTATCATGTGATTAACAAAAAGAAACAGGGGCACCTTTGAACTTGTTAATCCAATGCATCTTGATGGGAAGAGGAAGGTTGGGCATGTCTAGAGGATGGTCCAAGAGAGAAGGCCATAGAACAATAAAATTACTATTCTTAATAATAAAGCATTATGTTAATAAAATAAATTGAATATTTTATAATTCTATCTTTCATAAATAATTACTCTTATATTAATTTTTTTCTCTAATATATGGGTAGGAGAAGAAATACAAGAGCATAAGTGGCATCCTATATAATATAATTATATTAGTTAAGAAATCAAAACATTAAATCTATAATATGTATATTGAACTATTTTGTTTAGTTTATTTTTTACACTACGAGAAATTTATAGGTATGTAGATTTCTTGCTAATTGGAATTATAATTTATGATTGGATATTAAAAGTATAAGCTTCCACTAGAGCATAACCAAAATTAATTATTCCAAATCACCATAACTTTAACCCCTGAACTTTGTAGCAAGTGACCACTAGAGAAACAATGACAACTGCACCAAGATTTAAGATCTTAAAATATTAATGCCTACTTGAAAATATGCAAGACACAACAAAGTTAGAAAGAGCGTAATACAGACACATGCTCCATGTTCAACATAAAGAGATAACACTTAGGAGCTTAACTTTAAAGAAATCATTACTATTTAATTTAAAATACTCTACAATTCTTGGGAGATTCATAAAACCCTTGACTGACAGTATCTGATCACCTTGATCCAACTCTACCCCCACATTAGCCAAATGATCTCCTATAAAATGTGTTTCTCTATAGCAATGAACCACTACATAATCATCAAATTTGTCAAGATGTTTCAAAATATCCGAGAAAATATATCTAAGCCTCCAATTCAAAACTTGTTTAGAGTTAAGGGTGTTGATTATAACTTGAGAATCCCCTTCAATGTGAGACTTATCAATATGAAAGGACAAAGCTAACTATAAACCTTTATATAAGGCAATAGCTTTTGCAATGTTGTTTGTATCTGGATGCAGTCTTAAAGCCAAAGTTGTGATGAAATACTCTTTTCTATTTCTAATGATGCAACCAGCTCTTGAAGGACCTAGATTTCCTCTAGCTTCCCCATCAAAATTTACCTTTAAAAGCCCTAACTAAGGAGGTTTCAACTTAATATCCTTCCTTACTGATTTGGATGGAGCATTTTGTATAAGGATCCCTTTGAAAGGAAGAGAAATGTGCAACCAAATATTTAAGACATTGGAATCTACAGAAGTGAACACATAACTAAGATTATTTGATCTTGAAGTATATGCTTTAACATATTCTAAAATTGAGGCCTCAATCTAAAGATTAACTTGATGAATTGACTGCTTTTGTTTCCTAAAAATTCTCTTATTACATTCCCAGCATAAATTTCAAACAATAATTGGAGGAGAAACCCTCCAAATTACAAAGAAAGATTCTTTGTGAAGGATGGGCCAACCTTCAAACAAGTCAAGCAAAGTATTAGACATGGGAGATGACCAATTCAATTTTTGACAAAGCCGACTCCAACAAGATTATGCAAATGGGCAATTTAGAAGTAGATGATCTCTACTCTCAAGTTGAGAATTATAAAAGACACAGTTAAATTCTTGTGCAATCCCCAAATCAACTAGTCTAGAACTAGTCAAGATCTTATTATTTAGAGCCAACCATGTGAAAGCTCCTGCTTTGGGAAGAACTATTTCATGTCAGCAAAATGAGAAGGCACGATGATTTTTTCAAATGTCTTGCCACCTTAAGGATAAGTAACCCTATTTAACTAAATATTGGTCGATTTTGTTTTGGGTCCAAACCAAAAAAGCAAAATCATTGCTTAAGAATTGTTGTCTTTCCTTCAAAATAATGGATAGGAGATATTTTTGGGTTTAAGGAAAGTTTAAGTGATTGAAATATTTCTATTTATAGATAACTAGACCATTTGTGAAATACTTTAATAAATAGTTTTGAACATGAGGACCCCAAGACCGTAACAACACTTGGTTGGCTTGAAAAATCTCTTTGTTTTGGTTTAATTTACAGGATCTATTCCAAGAATCATCCCAAAATTTGGCTTTATCACCAGCCTTGATAACCCAAGATAAATATGGTAGAATTACTTGTCTACACTTAACAATAAAACCCCACATATTTGATCCTTTTGGAGGATTTGCAACTGTAAAAAATCTCTCCGGCTGATTTGAATCCAAGTACTTAGTGTAGACACATAAAAAATTTCATTAAAATGTCCTCATAATTAAACTTAATTTTTCCCATTATCAGGTGGATCCTTATTATTATATTGTTGGTTAACGGATTTATCACCTAACTCTATATTCTCACACCCACAAAAGGTGACAAATGTAAAAACAGTTGAACTAGTCTAAACAAACTAATTACGGATTGGTTCTCTACTTATTTTACAAGGTGGCAGCTACCTTCTGATGATATTCAATGAATAGAAATTAACTAAAATTGTTTTAACCAGAAAGAAAATAAGGAAAAGAGCTTTTAACTAGAAAGCTTTGAAAAGGCATGCACAATATATAAATACTTTTTAGATTTTCCGAGATTCTGAAACAACTAGGTCACTACAAAATACCATTCAAAGATAAAATTTTAGCAGCAATGAAAAAACTAAAAACATTCACCACTTCAAATATAGATGCATCCACAAATAACTATTCAAAATAACAAAAGGCATTCACACACCATAATTCAAATATTACGAATATCTGAAGCCTCCAACAAATTTTATATATTCAAAACAAGAAATAGAAATATGTTTAAAGAAGTTTTTGTTCTTAAGAAAAAAACAAAGTTTGCCCAAAAAGATCCTAAAATGAAAATAAGTCCAGCTATTTAAAACATTTAGAAAAAATGGTTTCTTGAAGACAACCGTTATTTTTAAAATAAGTATTTTTGGATTCCAAGCCAATATTCAAGAAAAGCAATTAAAATAGAAAAACTATGAAACTGCCCCTGTCTATTCAACTTCCGATTCATTATCACCAACGATCTCCACCTCCTAGTCAGAACGTGCCACCTCTTGAGCTTTAAACCTTTGTTTGTACTCACAATACCTGTTCACAATCAACTCTAGGTTTGGATCTTCTGGTATTGTTGTGATGCATGATCGTGTTCTCCATTTTGAGGTCAACCAGTCAGTGGTGGCAATGTTTTTGTGCATCTCATCCATCTCAGTTTCAAAGGTTCTGGTGTGCATCTGCAAGTGACACAATCCCTTGAAGGATTTTAAAGAAATATTTTGAGGATCCCTGATGTTATTTTGGTAATTCTCTTTGAACTAGCCCATCATTTCACCAAGTTCCCATACACTCTCCTAAAATCTATCCATAAGATCAACATCCAAAGCACAAAGATTATTTTTTATTTTTAGCATATCATTCAAATACCGCTTTAGGGCATCATCAATGTCACTGATATAGTCATGGTAGATCCTTTATTTCCACTCCAAGGCTTCTCACCAGATAAGATCAATTTCTTTAGGATGTGCTACTAAATTTTTGATCATCAGAATGGCAAGGTTTAATGTGGTGATCTTAGTAACTTCTTTCGAAAGAACAAATATGCTCCCATGTTCTTTTCTAACCTATTGTAGCTCAGCTAACAATTCCTTTCTTTAATTCCAAATATTAACATATAACACCTTGAACTTGTTAATATAACTAACACCAATCCTATACATTTCATCTATCCATTCAATAACAGCATTAGCATATCCTAAATTACCTTTGACTTTTTTTACAATATCTGGATCAAGCCCCTACACATGTGAACTTGAAGCCTCCCCAATTGCATGATTTATAATAGATGAAATGAAATCCTTCAATGACTGCACTTGGGATTGTAGCTCTAGATTCTTCTTCTTCTTCTCTTGAGCCCTTTTAACAATGCATGGATTGAAATAGGATCAGCGATCTCTAAGAGCTGGTGACTAGATACAGGATCAGAAATGATTTCAGACATTATCTTGTCCTTTTCAGGCTTACGAGAACTCTGTAACAGCAGTACAACCGCATCTATCTCACTGGAAACATGAGTGGACACTTTCCTTTTCTTCTCTGCCTCCGTCTTTAGCCATGCTAGAGAGGTTCTTTAAAGTCCTAACTCTTTATTTACAATGTTGGGGGTATCTTGCACAGGAGAGGAGGGCATTTCAACAAAATTTGAAAAAAGAATGATCATCAATTATCTGTTGGTAAATACCTTCAGAATCAACAAGAGGAGAATTCCCTCTAGATAGTGTAGCTTTGTCATCCCACTCACAAGTTGATTTTAGCCTAGCACCAATTTCTTCAGGCTTCTCCTGATCGCCGCCTGACTGAGAACCTCGAGTTGGTAACCTATCTGCAGATTTGGTTGTTGATGTTGTAACAGGGGAAGAGGAAACTACTCTTATCTCCCTATGAGATGATGACCTTTGGCTTTGTGAGGAGATGACATGTTCTTTCCACTTGCCACTTAACCAGTCAGATGTTCTTCTCAATATTGGAGTAGTACAAACCATTAGGTCTGAGACCTCCTCTTTGGACCAATCAACTTTTGTGGGGGCCACATTGACAAGAGTATGATACTCTGGGTCCAAAATGACATCATCTTGTATCATGTCATCAGGGACATTGAAAGAGACACCAAGAGTATGAATTTTCTCCAAAGAAAGTCTCATAAAACTTCTTTTGAACACGTCAACATCATCTAAACAATCTTTCTAGAAATCCTCGAGTTCAGGTTGATGCATATAACCCTTGGCTTCATACAAATTATTCTTCACATATCCCTTGTCATCAAAATTATTTCTAAATGGTAGAGGTTGAAAATGAAACTTCTCTAGAATGCTTTCCACAGCCTTAGGGGCGCCATTTGTTTTGCAAGAGAAATGAGGTGTGGAGAATGGGAAGGAGTGTGTTTTATTTCTCATGTTAAGATACTTAACACTCACCACAACCATCTAGTGGCAAACTTCCAAGAAAACAATATAATCAGATGGTTAACAAGGAAATTTCAACAGGGTCTTTTCAAAACCCCCAATCCTAAGGTATGTGAACCTATCAAATTGGGTGAAGAAACTTCCAAACTACATTACAAAGGTTGTAGAGTCACGATAAATCCATAAACTAGGGTTTCCTTCTATTTTTATAACCATACCCATCAAGAATACATCATTGACATAGGAAAAAGCCTGCATACCCTTATGCATAGTGAGCTGGGGAAATTTCTGATAGACGAGTGTATATGCAAGGAGAGGATGATGCAATTCCAACCCCGACCAAGCAGACTCTTGACTAGCTAGTATGAAAATCAAGTACGAACACATATGAAAGGAAAGGGATTGGTAGAAATTCCACAATTGTTCATGCAAATGAGAGCTAATGATGGAAACCCAGTCAATAAAACTCCCGGGAGCACAAATCACTAGGATAAAATGGCACATCTAGAATTTAAAAGAATCAGTGCAAGCACTCCCTACAACACAATGTAGAAGAACTATAATGTCTGCAACTTCATCCTTAAAATGAATTCTTTTCAATTTGGTGGGCAATTGAAACTTACCTCCTTTTTCAGACTTCAACCATTTTTTAGCAATGTAGTTCATACATCAAAATCCATGCATTCTGAAATACTCTTCACCAACTAGAATGGACATGTCTTTAGAGGCTTTCCTCTCATGTAGGTACAAAGCGTGAGAGATGCTTTCAACATTAATTTGTGCTAAAACCCTACCCCTGTCTTCTCGGATTTCTTGTGTCTCTAGGTTGTATCTTTTGAAGCATGCAATAATTAAATCTACACAAGCCACGATAGTTGGAAAACTAGCTGCAAAAGCCAAGCCACACTGAAGAATTATTTCCTGCAATAGAGCTCCCCTATCTCCTTCAAGCTCTTATAGGAAAGTCTCTAGGTTCAATAGTTCAACCTATGTGTCTCACACACTTGGCCAGTGGTTTTGTATCACACTTTACATGGAAACAAGCTAGATAATGCACTTTTTTAAATTCAAAAATGAGAGTTGGTTCAAAACTTATTTTCCACCTCGTCTTTGTTCTTGAGTGATGTGACATGCCTTAAATGTTCCTTTTACTTCACCATTTAAAACGGTCTTTTATTTCAGCTTGTTCCCACTGAGAAGGAAAACAACATTAGTTTGTACAACAACTTGACGCAAAGGCAATGCCCCAAGACCTAGGTGATACTTACAAGTTGCTCTGTTGGGGAAAATATGAGCTTATGAACCTACGGTCGGGACTTACAAACTTTCCACAACTCCCGCTAGAGTTACTAAAGCACAAGACAATGGGAGATCGGGCGATCGGATACTTTCAGAAATTTCTAACCTCGTGACAAGACTTCAAAAAGAGACACCTCACGCGAAAAGACTTTGAAAAGAGACACATCGCGCGACAAGACTTTGAAAACTCATAAAGCTCGCGAGAAGGAGCTTGAAACATGAAGCGATAAAGAAACACTTAGAAAAATTTAGATGGCGGTTCCAAAAATTAAAAGGGGGGCTAGTTCATATATAATAATATTATTATTAATTATTTCATTCTTCATTATATTATAATATTCATATACATTATTATTCTTCATTCATAATTATTCATCAAATCTATTCAATATTTATTATTCTTCATTATCTCATAATATTTATATTATATTATTCCTCATCTAATCCATTAATATATTATATTATTAAAACCATTTTCCAAACCTCCTACATATCAACTTCATCTTCTATTTATCATCTCCCACTCCTCTCTATTTCACTCACCTATTGAGTATGGAATAAATACTTACACCCCAAAACCAATATGTTTATCCCACATTCATCCTATAGCTTGGATCCACCCTAAGAATATCTATAAAAATGCAGCCCCCTCTCTCATTTGAGGCTATCTAGCAATCTAGCAATTAGTTCACTTTTGCATTCTTCTTATCTTGCATTTTGCTTTCTTTAGCTTTCTTTGCATTCATAATCTCAAATCTCTAATAAACCATAGCTTATTGTGTGTTCTTCTGAGAGACATATTATCTAAATAAGATCTTGATTTAAGGAGTTCAATGGAGTATCCATGTGTGTTTCTAGTTTAGATTTCAATTCGCATGTGTGTTTTGGTAGGAAAAGTTCATTGTTGGATGTTGGAAACAAGTTTGAATCTTTGATTCAAACACCCCATTTCCTCCATCTACACTTAGCTTTAATGACTTGGGCCCATTTCGAAGTAGACTTTGAATATAAACTCCATACTAATGTTTCCCCAAGATAATATTTTTGTCCTCTAAATGATGAATACTTGATCCTCCCTCCCATTTAGATCTACAAATGTTTTGCCAAGAAACCAAAGGTATTTTTGACTTGTTGTCAATATTTCCCTTCCATTAAAAGCTTCTCAAATCTTTTTTAATTGTATGAAGAACTCATTTAGGTCTTGAAGAATTGACAAGATGAGATTGGGGATTGTACTTAACACTGATTTGATCATGAGAAGGCAACCTACTAAAGATAACCATCAATATTTCTAGGAAGAAACTTTATTGAGAATAGTTGACTAAATATGCTTCCAATAACTAGCCTTGTTTGGCCCATGAAAGAAGGGAACTCCTAAATATTTGCATGGAAAAGAATCTTGTTTAAAGCCCAAGAATTTCTGAAGAACTTTGCAAACTTGAGAAGATGTATTGAAAAAGAAAATGTTGGACTTACCAACATTAATTGTCTGTCTTGAGAATAAATAGTACATCTCTAAGGTTGTTTTAATAGTGGAGGCCTCTAACATAGATGCCTCACCAAATAAAAAAAGTGTCATCTACAAAAATAATATGAGTTGTTATCAAATATGTTTCAAGAATCTACACCCATTTCCATCTGTTGATAATGTGTTGATTGTGGATCGACCTACTTAAACCCTCTACTAGGATAATAAATAAGAAAGGAGAAGTAGGATCTCCTTGACGAACTCCCTAGGAGGCGGAGAAGAAACTACAGGGGGAACCATTCATTAGAACCAAAAAAAATTCCCCTGAAAGATAAGAAAGGATCCATTTACACCATTTACCTTTGAAATCTATTTTCAATAGAACTTGAACAAGGAAATCCTAGTTTAACCTATCATATGCCTTCAACATGTCTAGTTTTATAATCATAGAGGATAAACTATGAGTGAAAATAAAATGGAGTATTTAATGAGCTATCAGATATCCTTCCACTGTGTCCCTACCTAGAACAAAACCACCCTTCTCTTGTGAAACAATCTTCGGGATAATAGTGGCTAGTCTTAATGAGATGGCCTTTGTGAAAATTTTATACACAGTATTACATAAAGATGTTGATTTGAAATTAGCAAAAATTTTAGGATTATTTACTTTTGGAATTAGTGCAATGAAATTTGTCTTGGATTGTTTGAGGATGGAAGCACTTCTCCTAGATTCCTCCAAGGCATTCAAAATATCTCCACCTATGAACTCCCAACACTTCTAAAAATAAATTTAGTTGTAAAGCCATTTGGGCTAGGAGCCTTATCCAGAGACAATAAGAAGACTATTTTCTGAAATTCTTGAAGAGAGAAGGACTAGCTTGGAAAAAAAATATCCTAATTTGTGAGCATTCATGGGATTCCATCAAGAATTGTAGATTGAATTTGGCAGTTGAGTTGAGGTCTATTATTAGAAAGAAGATGAGATAAAAAGTTAAATACTTCAATTTGAATAATACTCTCATCAAAAATAGTATTTCCATTGCTATCCTGAATCTGAAAGATTGACTTGTTATGATTTTTCACCTTTGCTAAAATATGAAAAAAAAATTGTGTTACGATCACCCTCCTTAAGCCACATATCTCTAGATCTTAGCCTCCAATAAATTTCTTCTCTTTTTAAAACTTCATCAAGATTGTTTCACAAGTTATTTTGAAGATCATATGTTTGACCTGAGAGACCATAGTGGATGATTGTATCATTAATATCATTCAATTGAACATCAAATTTGCTTTTTCTTAAAAAATATTCTTGAAATAACAACAGTTCTACTCCTTAATTTTTTTTTAGCAAATTTCAATTTTTGTGAAAGCTAATACTTCCTAGTTCCAAGAAAAAAAGGAGATTGACTCCACCAAATTTTAAGGAGAGGAAGAAAATAAGGATCTCTAAGACAAATATGCTCAAATTTAAAGTGAGGCTTTGGTCTTTTAAAATTACCCTGAGAAGGGATGGATAGGTAGACTAGGAAGTGACCTGAGCCTAAAATTTTAAAATCTGGGAAATGAAATGTCCCTTGTCAACAATCCATTTTGGATTAATGAAGAACCTGTCTATTTTTTTTGCTATATGAAGGAAGCCTTTTCTTTTGTTAGTCCAGGGGATAGAACCATTAAAAGGGCGGCAATCATAAAAGACCATTTTGAGATGTACAAACTCTCTGAAGTCATCCATTGTTTTTAAACTAGGGGAAATGGAACCCTTTTCATCATCCAAGGACAGTATGGCATTAAAAACCCTACTACTATGATCACTTCAATCCTCATGGAGTATGGGACTTGAGATAAAGATGTCCAAATATTTTTCTTACTTACAATAGAGCTATGTCCATCAACATTTATTAGCAAAAAGGAGAGATAAAAAAAGGACACTTTCACCAAAAGCTAGTTTGCATTTGAGTTGACTAGAGATACCTACACCCTTGATTTCCTCACCAAGATAGCCATGCCTTCAAAAGCACCAATTGAAGGAGATTGGGCGGCTGACCAAAGATGCTAGTTTTTGAAATAATCATTTGAATGCTTAGATGAAATCTTTGCTTCCTAAATTAAAACCACATTCACCTCACAATTATCGAAATTAATTTTTAAGAGGAATCCTTTGTTAGGGGCATTGATGCCCCTAACATTCTAGGTTAGAAGTTCTATTGTATCCTTAGAGAGAGATATGCCCTCCTAGACCCTGAATACTACTTCATGATGAAGATTGAAGCCACTTAATTTGATTTACTTGGCTTGAAAGTGAAATAAAGCATAGTCTAAATACTAACAACAATTTCATTTTTAGTTTTCTTCCTCTTAGGAGGTTATCCTCTATCTCTTTTGATTTAGAAAGGTGAATCTTTTGGTTTCTCATATTCGCATTCTCATATTTGCACTAGGAAATAGACATTTTTTTAGCAAACAATGAGAGATCATCTTGAGATGTAGTCAAGAAAGAACCTTGGGTATTCTCATTCTCGTGGAATTCCTCAACAACTAATTCTAAAATTTTGTTTTCTATTACTTGCAGCATCCTAAAATTGTACCCCTTGTAATTTTTTATTGCATTTGGGTCTTCGACTTAGTGTTTGCACACCTTGGCCTAATCGGAGACCTAATTATGCTCATACATGTCATAAATACCATCTAGCTCAAAGATGTACCTCATTGCCACCTTGATCCTACCCCAAAATAGGACAAGACCAAGGCATGGTGCCCTAGTCCTCACCAGGACTAGGGCATGGTGCCTTGGTCCTCCCTAATGGGGACCTATTTTGGACCCCCTGTCCTATCTCAAATTTGAGTGAGAAAACATCCCTCCATTTTGGGTCATGTTAGAAAATTAAATCATTTTCCCTTCAAGAAAATATATAAGAGGGATTTTCCCTCTCATTTGATGATCATCAAGAATCCACAAGCACACACAAGAGGTCTTCAAGCATCCAAGAGATCAAGCATTCAAGCACTCAAGAGAAATTGAGAATTTTTGGTCTTCCTTCAAGCATTGGAGTCGCATTAGAGTCAAGATTTCAAGTATTTAAGAGGCGATCACTATCCTAATTCTTGAAGTCCTAATTCCATGTGGAGGCAAGAAAAAATTCACAAGGTATAAGCATTTCATTTTCAGTCAATTCAACACCCCCTCAAAGAGGAGGATTTCTACTTTTAGTCATTTCAATTACATTATTTCAACCACTTGGTTAATTCCAAAATCAAGGTTTGACCTAAAGTCAAGCCCATATCACCAACACATTTCCCTTTCCTTCTATGTGCAAAAAAATAGGTGTGCATCTCTCAGGATAAGCTTCAAACACAAAGACGAAAAAACCCTTTTCGAAGATCGAAAATTTCAAAGGACCAAGAGTGGGCATCCTGGTCCCTACACACGATCCCTGCTACTTTTGGTAGTTTTCATAGAGCAGCTCTGAATCATCTCAGACTTCTCAAATCCAGGTACATGAAAAAATCCTGAATTTACAACTCACCGTTTTCTCATATTTGTCTTCATTTCTTGCACTTAGTCTTAATTCAACTAGTCAACTTACAAAAGAGGTTCAAACACATTCCATCTAAATTAATTTTCTTAATATTCAATCCTAATCTGGTTAGTGACTGAATCTAGTGTATTTTCCCCCTCTCTTGAATGTAAAGGCATCTCCCCATCCAAGCAAAAATAAGTGATTTGGTGATTTCTCCTTCTATCTTGCAAATTGTCAAGTCACCTAATTTTCCCCTTTACACTACTTGAAGAAGGAGCATTCCAACCAAGTTCTCATAGTTATCTTCTTGAGAGAAATTATTGAAATCCTCTCTTGTCATACCGAAAGGAAGTTTCCTTTTGAAACACCAATACTTTAATTTTGAGTCAATAGATCTTCCCACCCCCTAGGAAAATAAAGATGAAGGTGTATGCAAGAAGAGCTTGGAATCTAAAAAGAAACCTATCTTTATGACCAAATGGAAAGAGAGAGGGAGACCTCAAAAAATCACAAGGGAGTGAAAAACCAGAAAGTGTGAGGGATTTTATAATCCATCAACAACGCCAATGAAGAAGGAGAGTCATTTATCCTCGTAGGAAGAAAAACTTCTTAATTTCCAAAACTCCTTATAGGAGTGGAAAAAATTACACAATATTCTATATCTTCCTATCTAATATCGGAAGGGAGAGTGTATTTTGCGCCCCTCATAATTTTAATATCAAGAATTTGATAAGCCTAATTTTGAGATGAGATGCCATGATCACTAGCAAGAGTTGTGTAGTTTATCTCAAGTAAAGAAGGGGTATCTTGAGAAAAAATTTCACCCATTAGAGACTGGAATTGATTCCCATTAAAATAGAAAATCGATCTCTTAAGATGATCTGAAGTGTCTGAATGGTTAATTTCTACTGGTTGGGGATTGTTCCCATCATTCTTTGACAAATCCTGAGAGGTATCCCTTGTCAAATGCATGTTTTCTGAAGACTTCCCAATATCTAAAACCACTTTCTTAGAAGGTTAATTAAGCTAGGTATCAGCAATAACCTTGAGGGCCATTGGTAGTATCATTGTCATAGGAACAGGAGAGGGTATTTTAAGAGCACAAGACTCAGCCTTAGTAGAGGGATCTTTGCAGACTCGAATATATTCTCCAACATAATTGTCATGTAGAAGAAATTAAAACACCCCAAAGAATCCAATCTAGAGGCAACTAAATTAGGGGCATCAATGACCATGCTCTATTCCCATAAGCCATATGGGAAAAAGAACAATGTTGTGTCACACTTTTACGAAGGAAGTGGCCAACACAACTAAAACTATTTAACTTAAACTACATAAAAGTGACATTTCAAAATTAAATTTCAAAATGATGTAAACTAATCAAATATAGAAATATCAGTAAAATTTATGTCTATTATTTTTTAATTTTTTTAGAAAAAAATTGACATTTGTTTTATATATTCAAAGACAGGTTTTTTATTGCTAAAAAATGTTTAAAATTAGGGGTTCTAGTCGACGTCACTAAACAAAATGAAAATAAACTTTTTTTTTCTAATTTTCATTTTCCAAATAGAGGGCATATATATGCAGTTTTAAAAAAAAATAAAAAATTGATATATGTTTTTCTCGTAATAATATTTTAAAGTCCAACATAGCTGAATTTGGTAGTTTTCATTTAACGTCACCTTTTGTATACTAAATTTATGATTATCAAAAAATAAATTATACCCTTTTGGAGAAGATTCTGTCATCTAGTGAAAAATATATTTTTAAAATTTTTTAAATATCATTTAATATTTTTTTAATTTCTAATCAACTTCTTTTTTAACTAAAAAAAACGTACTCACAATGTTTAACTAATAAAAAATTACTAAAATTAATCATAATATTGAAAAAATTATATTTCTAGATTCATGACTTCGAGCTCTACAAAAAGGTATTTTTAGGTTTTTGTAAAAAAATATTCTTCCTGAAGAAAAATTGAGTAGAAGTGAAAATTTTCAAAAATACAAACAAAATAGGTGATTTCACTGACACATCACTTGCCACATAGGTGAGTCCGAGTTCGGTCGAACTGACTTTGACCAAACTAAGTTCAGCTTAACTATTTTGAATTGTTTTAAAAAATTCTAAGCTCAAGCGCTCACAAAAATTGAGATAATGTAGCCATTAGTCTGGTCGAACTAAATTATGTCGAACTCTTGGTGCCATTTAGGCACCACGCCAATGACACGAGATGCCACGTGGCTAGGAGGTATTTTGGGCGGACTCAATCTGACTAAACTTAGTCTAGCCGGACTACCCCCAGTTAGCCCTAAGTGCGACACAGCTTCATCCTTTTGCCCATATTTGGATTGGAAGTGCAAATGAATTGGAAATGGCTTAGAAATATCAAACAAAACATAGAAATAGATAGTGAATCAAGATTTATCAAAAGAGTACAGATCATGCCCTAAAAAAATTCCCATTTGATTGGACATAATATCAATCAAGTCCAACTCACGTTATTCTAATGATATAGAGAGAAGATTGACCCAGAATAGAAAGAATCTAGGGGAGCAAGAGGACAGGAAAAAATTTGGGGTCTAATTCTGAGTGTATACGCCAACACCATCCATAAACCAGGACTTTTTTTCAATAATAGCATCTCTATCGCCATAACAAGAGAAAATGACAATAAAGAAACCATTCCCCTTGTCTATGTTGAAAACTTCATTTAGGCCTTTCCAAATTTTAAAAACCTAATTAGATAATGCATCTTGAGAAGGAGAACTCCTTACCTCAATATTATCAGTTTATTTCTCTACTTCATTTTTTACTATGGCAATATTGACCTAATTCAATCCCAAGACACACAAAAATAGTCATATAATTTAAATGTTTCAAATTCTAACATCTGCACTGATTTCTACAAGTTGTTATCAGTTGACATGATAAAAATTTATTAAATATTATTAGGTTAACACATTTAAAAATATTCAATGCGCACACAATTTTATATAGAAGAACAATCATGTCCTATATTTCTTTTGAAATATAAATATAGGATTAGATCTTTATTATCATCATCTAGGGTATATGCATGTATGTGCATATGTTATCTTCAATATCACTTTCTATTAGTATAAGATGCTTAGTAGTTTGAGCTAATAGAATAGGTATTCATGTATCAAGCTAACAAACTACTAATGAATTTCTTTAGACTCAATCTTGAAAGATTTTTAAAAATTTGGAGGTGAAGGAAAGCAATTCTAAAGGTGAACTTTCACAAAATCATTCTTAGAAGAAACATATTACATCCACATGGTGAATTAAGTTCATGACAATTGAAATTGAACCTACAAAGCTCAAAATTGAACAACATGGTCTTTGAAATATCTCAAATATAATTAAAATAGTCATTAAACCAAGACATCATTTTCTTAATGGTGATGATTTAACTTGAAACATCATCGGACCTTAGATAAGTTATAAATCAAAATAATAATACTATACACATGATAATAGATCAAACTATGTTGTGAGTTTCCCCATGTGCACCTATTTGACAGTTATGTATCAGTAATGGGCCTATCCCATCTTTATTTAATCATAACATAATAGATCAAATTCAAAAATATTTATATTCATTGTGACCATCACTCTTTCATCATTAATTGTAAAACTAATAATTTTACTACATCGATACCCACAGTATGATTAATAATTCATATTTGATTTATTATGTTTTATTTCCATTTAAGCCCTTTTTATATAATTGTTAATTCTCTACAATCTTAGATCCATAAGCAAAGGGAAAGACCAATAATGTAAGATGTTTTTAAAAGAAAAATGGTTAGGAATTGAAGAAAATAAATAGCTTGGATATCAATTGAAGAAAATTTAAAAAACACATAAATTGTTACATAACAATAAACAAGCACAAATTGTTCAATAGCAGGTTTTCTCTTAATTCAAATGAATTACAAAACTTCATCATCATATGATCAATGATCTAATGATGAGAGATAAAGATTTCGTTACAATCTGTTTCTTTATATAAAGGTCTTTGGTACATGAATGTCTCGTAAAAATAGAAAAACAAACATGCATATTCATGCACAAGCATATTTAACTTTTTTATGCAAATTATAATTTTAGAAAAGCATATGCTTAATTGTAGCACATGAGAGAAATTAATAAAATTCTATTTTTATCTTGTATAATAGATCGGAATTCAAACTGTAGTTGATCCATGCATGTGAGAAAATTAACATGCCAATGCGAATAAAGATCGGGGATTGGGGCAGGCAGTGAGGGGGCTGGCAGTGGCATACCTTTGTGAATGAAGAAATTTGTGAACTTCGATAAACATTCCAGGTAAAAAAACAAAGTTCATTCCAAAAGATATTATTTTGAGTGCAAGGATATAAGGTGACATAAATCGAAGGTGATGTATATGCAGATGCTTCCATTTGAGGACGAAACGCTTAAACTTTAGAACATCCTCATGAAAGGCATTCATAAATGATGTTTAAGAAGATTTTACTTGTTTTAAGGCGACTATCAATCATCTTGACGGTGTTCATACTGATTCACTTCAATCTCTCTGGATGATTTACGCAGTCATCAATATTGATGGATCAAGCCACCTTTTACTAATAAAACCTTCTTGTAGAAACTTTTATAACAGAAAAACAAATTAATGACATTAATACACGTCATATGCTCTTTCTGATTTGACCAAGGAAGGTTCCTTCTATTGAGTTAGCCATTATTTATCTGTAAAGATAAAGATTTCATAATATAGGTAAGGAATCCATGTTTTGTAGATGGAAGCTTTTGTTGCCTATTTAAGTTACATGTCAAAAGGACCTAGATATCATAATAAGATTGGTCTCAGCTTTGTGAGCATCAGAAGTGCAGTGGTTAATAAGAATGGCATAGATGTAACAAAGCTTACCCACCTCGCACTTCCAAACTGGTAAAATTCAGTCATTCAGCAATGTGATTTTGTTCTTTTGGTCTTCAACTGTTGAATAACGAAAGACTATTTTATGTTTACTGAAATTATATTATTTAGTTGTCTATCATACTATTACCACCTGATTATTTTGCATTTTGTAAGTTTTATTGTCTTTTGCATTAACATGGATATTTAGCCATGGATCCAGGTGGGTTTAAATTTAGGAGGGAAGCATTCAATATTCTTATTCTTGTTTGAAGTTGGATTATCAAATTACTATTTTTTAACATTTTGCATTTAATATAAATCAAATGAGGATGGAATTCTAAACTATAGAGAAAATGTAGAAATCTAAAATGCAACTCTTGTCTCCAACTGAAAACTATTTCTTGATTATAGATATTGTATACCATAGCCTTAATAAGAGGTTTTAAGTGGGACACTAATTTATCCTAATAGTGAATGGATTGTCATGTGTTTGACTCCTTGTTTGTACAAGTGAAATGTTGTTATGGTATTAAAGCTAGAATACAATAGAATACCAAACATCTACTTTGTGGTTTAAAAGGAGTATTGGAAAATGAAAAAATAAAAGTATCTTTATTAAATATTTTTGTCATCTTTTATAAATAGAAAAATATATATATATCATTAGAAATAATATAATATGAATATATATACATAATTCAAAAATACCTTTATTTAATTAAGTAGAATTATCCTTTCAAATAACTATTAAAATTAAATTTAAATAACATTCAATATTTTCAAAACAATTTTAAATTTAAAGAATCTCCTCGAGATAGAATATAAAGGTGAGCTCAAATATCCATCAACTCTTATTCTCCTAAAATTATATTCTACCACATTTTGAAATCGAAGTTTGAAGGAAACAAAAGAACAAAACTGAGAGGAAAAACATCGTATCTTTTTGACCAATATCTTAAGGACGAACAATGGAAAGGTGGAAACAATAAAAGGAATAAAGAGATTTATCTAATTATAGAGAAAAAAGAAAAGATCGGATTCCATTGTAGATATTGTTTTAAAGCGTATAGTATTTGGTGACGTAATTCCAATAACGTAATTCCTATACCTCACAAAAGGTTCCCATTAAAATAAATGCTCGAAGATGATTCCTCTTTTTTAAAACCACTTAAAAAACCAGTGGACGGTGACGATACTTATTCACTTCCAACACAATCCACAATATTTGGTGCTTGAGTCATTTCTGTGGCTTTCAATTTTTTTATTAAATATTTTTCTAAAAGCTTAAAATACTATTGATAAAACTGGAAATGTGCCTGGCAAGTCAGTAGGCCCATGGCCTCTTATCTTCAAGAGAAAAAATTAAGAATCTTCCTTTTTCTCTTCCTATCGCGATGAATGGCAGGAAACACGTCATATGTTTAAGTAATGTACGAATGTCTGTGTAGAGATAAGATTTCATTAGATGGCTAAGGATTCTTTGATTGTAAGTAGATGCATTGTAGATTGACATTTTTGTTGTCTATGTAAGTTACAAGTCGAAAAGAAGTAGATAAGGCAATTGGTCTCAGCATCAGAAGTGTAATGGGTGATTGCAGGGAAGATCCGGTGCACAGGAGATGCATAGCTTCAAGCCTGGTGAATGTTGTATACCTCCTTGAAACCAACGAAAACCAGGCTAAAGAATTTTGGTACTTGCTTCAATTTGAAGTGAAGCAAACTGTAATTGACGACCATGACAACTCTATATATGGGACTGTTTTTCAGTGGCGTGGAAGAATGAAAGCACGTCCAGGTGGGCCTCCTTCTGAAGTAGTTGCGTTCAGAGGTACGCTTCTTCGACCAAGAAATATTTTTCATAACTTGGTCGAAGA
Source organism: Cryptomeria japonica (assembly GCF_030272615.1). Taxonomy (NCBI): domain Eukaryota; kingdom Viridiplantae; phylum Streptophyta; class Pinopsida; order Cupressales; family Cupressaceae; genus Cryptomeria; species Cryptomeria japonica. The sequence continues at coordinate 268,173 of NW_026728882.1, forward strand.
GTTTAGGGTAGCCATTGCACACTATGATTGCATATCCAGGGTCGAAAAGGGCTTACAATTCCTAAGAGTGAGCCTTTATGATAATGGGTACAACAATGTTTGGCTTGCAGGGCATTCATTGGGAGCTGCTATTGCATTGGGTATAGCAATGAATCTGCAGAGGGATGCACGTCATATTCTTGAAGCACATCTTTTCAATCCTCCATTTATTTGCCCTACAGTTCCACAGTTGAAAGTAATTGAAAAGAGTAGAAGTTGTTCAGCGTTGAATAAGGTATTGGAAACAATCAGAGATCGCTTGAGTTGTACGCTAAATTCGTTGGTATTAGCGATTGGGTACCCAACATCTATGTGAACCAAAAGGATCCCATTTGTCAGAATTACGTTCACTATTTTGAGGTGTTAATGGGTATATATAGACATAGAAGTCATCTGCTTTATGAGAGTATGAGCCCTTGGCATTTAGTTCCCTCAGCTATGGTGATTGTGGCAACTAAACATTTCTTTCACAACCATCACACTATTCGTCAATGGTGACATAAGGATCTTCGTTTCAATAGTATTGAATATATCCCTCCAGATGAAGTTATTCAAAGTGTTAAATATAACCTTCCAGTTGAAATGATTGAGTAAAAATTCCAACACCTTCACAAAAGACTGCAGCTTCTCATCTTTTATTGACGGAAAAGAAGGGTATAATACAATAGTGATAGCACTACTCTCTTTCACATATGCATTTGTATATTTGAATAGTTAGTGTATCGATATCTTTCTCTTTCACATATTTAATGTTGGTTAACAGATTTGTTTTTTTCTTAATTTTTATATATGTTTTTAAATAATGATTTGTGCATACCTTTTATGAAAAAACAAATAAACTAATAGTTGGGTGAACCGAGTTTAGGTTTACCCTGAGTGCAACTTCTCGTAAGATGTTTTAAAAAATTTTATGCAGATTACTCAAAAACAAACACACTCTTCACCAGAAAGTGAGAAAGGCTTTCACATTCATTTGTCACCACAAAAAGAATGCTACAAGATATTTATTAACAAGTGTAAAGCTCACAACCTTTACTCTTGCACATATCCATACAATATAAAACTTATTCCACCCAAAATACTCAAAGCAGTGTAAATGTTGATCGATTCTCGCTCATGCCTCAAAGGACAAGGGGGATCAGAGCCATTTAAACAACAATAAAGCACCTTTTAAACAAAAGAAAATCAATGAATTCACAGACTAAGAAAGAATTGGTAATAAAATAGCATATTTTGCACATAAGAATACATCCCAACAGAGATTGCTATATATTTCAAACACACAGATTTGAAGATCGTATCAAAATATTATTTCATTCGAGTACCAAAAATGTCTACACTGAAAATCCATAGAAAAATTAGTTTGTTCCTTTCAATCAAAAAATTTTTGGACCTTTAAAAAGACTTTCAGAACCATATAAATAGCCGCCAGGCTATGATAGTCTATTACAAATAAAACAAGAGTTAAATGATTAACTCTATCCCATAGTTAAAGAAGTTTAGTTTCTTAAAACTGAAAAAGCAATAAGTAAACTAGAAAAGCAGCATGAGCCACGAGCAAAAGAGGCACGATCAGACTTCAGCAGATGGCTTCAACCTATTTGCGTTGTGATGTGGAAGTACTTTGAATATTCTGCCATTCCAGGTGAGCTGAAGAGAAGCTCAAAATGAGCTGATAATGTGGGAGGCCTATATGTAAGATTCATTTCTTCCATACCTCTTTCCTTTTTCTTACCTGTAGGACCTTACCCTTATGCATTTCCAAATGATCGAAGCAGACAACCAACATGGATTCAATTCTTGCAACCTTTGAGGAATCTTCAATTGTCAAGGACTTTGCTTCCTAAATCTGTTGTACTTGATCTCTGAAAACTTGGATCATGTCAGATGAATTCTCAAATGTTTGATTAAGGAATTCAAACGGTTCAATCCTGACCGTTGAGCACACTAAATTAAATGCAGCAAATCTTGATCCAAACTCAAGACTTTCTCCATCATCCATTTCCATCGATTTTATGGCGGCTGATAACCTATCACATGTTATCACCATTTTACAGACTTCACACATTCCCGAGGTAGATGGGAACAATCTCCTTCATGCAAGACCCTTCACACACACAAGCTTACGTGGCAACACGATCTGTTCTTCATTACAATGCTAACTCATCACACAATGTCACCAGTTGAGCCATACAGGCTTGAAGCACATCAACCGGAAACCCTGAAGTTGAGACTACCAACCAGTAGTCATACAACACTTCTATGTGTTGGTTCCCATAACCATATGCCGGTTCACCTTGAACAAGCACACCGCTTCACTTTGGCACAAATGTCGGTTCACAGTGTTATACCGGTTCTCGCATATGCCGGTTCACACCTCTTCAACATATTGACATCAATGACAACATATAATGTCATTATGTCCACATACCGGTTCACATAATGCCAACAATCTCCCCCTTTGGCATTGATGGCAATATACAAAGATATCTCTCTGCTTCACATCTTCTCCCCCAATGTCTGCAGATATCTTCTCCGCATCACATCTTCTCCCCCTTTGACAACAATGCCAAAGTGGAGGCACAAGTTTCCCTGTTCCATTATGCTGCTCCCCCTGAGGAGTAGCATCCTTCACACATCAATCCTAAAGAAAGATTTGACTATGCAATACATGACTGATGTGGAGCATATACCTTTAGTTCACCTTCGAAAGGGGCAATACCCCTAATCCACCTCTTAAGTATATGAATGTAGTCTTTGGGAGAGGCTTGGTGAATATGTCTGCTAACTGCTCCTTACTGGAAACATGCCCCAGTGCAATCTCTTTGTTCTGAACCTTTTCCCTCAAGAAATGATACTTAAGCTCAAAGTGTTTGGTTCTAGAATGTAAAACCGGATTCTTGGAGATATTAATTGCACTAGTATTGTCACAAAATATACTTACCGGTTCAGATACAGGAACTTTGAAGCCATTCAATACATGCTTCATCCAAATTGTCTAAGTACAATTCATGAAAGCTGCAACATACTTTGCTTCCACTGTAGACTGAGAGATACAACTCTGCTTCTTACTCATCCATGAGACTAGTCTACCACCGAGGAAGAATGCACCACCGGTTGTGCTCTTCCGGTCATCTACATTACCAGCCCAATCAGCATCTGTGAACACTTTCAAGTTGAAATCCTTGTTGTATGGATACCACAATCCATAGTCAACAGTTCCCTTCAGATACCTAAGAATCCCCTTGACTGCAACCAAGTGGGATTCTCTTGGACTTTTCTGGAACCTTGCAATAATGCCAATTGCATGTGCAATATCCGGTCTGCTATGCACTACATAATGCAATTTACCAATCATTGATCGGTATTCCTTTTCATCAACCAATGCTGAGTCATCCTCTTTGGATAGTTTACAACTGGTCACCATCGGTGTCCCAACCGGTTTGCTATCTTCCATGCCAAAATTCTTCAACACTTCTTTGACATATTTGGACTGAGTGATAAAGATTCCATCCTTCATCTGTTGGATCTGCAATCTAATGAAGAACTTAATCTCCCCTATGAGTGACATTTCAAACTCTTTCTTCATCTCATCTGCAAATTCATGACTCATCTTGTCATCTCCACCAAAGATAATGTCATCAACAAATACCTCACAGATCAGGATCTGATCTCCTTCAGACTTCAAGTAGATATTGTTATCTTCACTTGTTCTTTCAAATCCAATCTTCACAAGATGGGAATGCAAACGTTCATACCATGCCCTAGGTGCCTGCTTTAGTCCATATAGGGCTTTATGTAGCCTACATACCATGTCACTGTCTTCAGATAGGGCAAACCCATCTAGTTGCTCAATATACACCTCCTCTTCAAGTACACCATTTAGGAATGCAGATTTTACATCCATTTGATATACTTTGAAACCTTTAAAAGCTGCATATGCAAGAAGCATACGGACCCCTTCCAATCTGGCTACAGGAGCAAAGGTTTCTCCATAGTCTTCTCCTTCTTCTTGAGCATATCCGTTGCACACCAATCTGGCTTTGTTTCTAATCACTGTGCCATCCTCATTTAGCTTATTTATGAAGACCCATCTGGTACCAATGACATTTTTATGCTCTGGTCTGGTTACCAAAGACCATGTACCATTTTTCTCTATCTGGTCAAGTTCCTCTTCCATTGCCTTGATCCAGTCTTCATCTTTATGTGTCTCTTTGAATGATTTAGGCTCAAATTCAGAGATCATATATGAGTTTTCTTAGACCTTTCTTCTTGTAAGGATTCCTGCATCCTCATCACCTATGATCTGATTAGGATCATGATTCAACTTGACATACCGAGGAATGGTCTTGATGGATTCCTCTTGCTTTTCTTCTTCATCCTCATCTCCATCAGTATCAGCATCTACATTTGTCGGTGTAGGAATATTGTTAGTGGTACTCGGTTGACTAACAACCAATTCCCAAAAGGTTGCAACCGGTTCGTTTACCACTTGCTCACTGCTAGTTTCCTCAGTTTTCTCAGAGGTTTCATCAACTCTTACATTGATGCTTTCCATAATTCTCTGAGTCCTATTGTTGAAACACTTGAGAGCTTTGCTCTTGGTGGAATATCCTAGGAATATTCCCTCATCACATTTCGCATCAAATTTGCTCTGGTGTTCACTCCTCTTGATGTAACATTTGCTACCAAACACTCTAAAGTAGCTAACCATGGGTGTCTTACTGGTCCAATACTCATAAGGAGTTTTATCCTTACCTTTCTTGATGAGTACCTGGTTCATTGTGTAGACTGCAGTGCTCACCGCTTCTCTCCAAAAGGTGTGAGCTACCTTTCCTTGAATCAACATGGTTCTAGCTGCTTCAACCACAGTCCAATTATTCCTCTCTTCTAGGCCATTCTGTTGTGGAGTCTGGGGGGCAGACAATTGCCTCTTGATGCCATGTTCTTCACAGTACTTGTTGAATTCACCGGAAGTGAATTCCCCTCCTTGATCAGTTCTCAGGCACTTGATCCTTTTATCGCTTTCCTTCTCCACTAATGCTCTGAAAGCTTTGAACTTTACAAAGGCTTCAGACTTGTCTTTCAAGAATGTGACTCACATCATTCTTGAGCAGTCATCAGTGAGAATCATGAAGTACCTATCACCCTGCACACTTCTAGTTTTCATAGGACCACACAAATCAGTATGCACAAGATCAAGCAAGTTGTCAGTAGTAAAAGATTTGCCTTTAAAGGTTGAGGAAGACATTTTCCCTAATTGACACTCTCTGCACAAGGTATTATCTGGTTTGCTTAGCACCCGCAACCCTCTGACTGCCTTGATCTTACTAGCCTTCACAATGTTATCAAAGTTTACATGGCAGAGTCTCCTATGCCATATCTAGCTATCATCAAATTTAGCCATAAGACATGTACTTATATTTGCATTCAGATGAAATAGGTTACCTTTGGTCTACATGTCGGTGGCCACCAAGTCACCACTCTTTTCTTTGATTTTGCAAACTCCATTCTTGAATTTCAGAGTGAGACCACTATCATTTAGCTGGGCAACACTTAGGAGGTTGTGTCTAAGACCATCAACCCAATACACATTGTCAGCACTACTCTTTCCATTCAGAGAGATGGACCCTTTGCCTTTGACCATGCATGGTGCATCATTTCCAAAGCGAACCATAGCACCATCATACTCCTCCAAGTATAGAAACTTGCTCTGGTCACCAGTCATATGGTGAGAATAGCCACTGTCAATGATCCACTCATTGGAATTATCAAACCGGGAGACAAGAGCCTTCTTGTCAGACACATCTTCTTTGACAGCAACAAACACAATATCTTCATTTTCTTCATCCTCTGATTCTTCATCTGTGACACCTTCATCAACTGCCACAAAACAGTTTCTCCGGTTTCCTCCTTTGAATTTCTTGAACGTTTCCGGTTTGTCCTTGTTGTCGCCATTAGGATAGTTTACAGCAATATGTCCTATCCGATTGCAAGAAAAGCATTTCAAAGGTAGCTTACCTTTGTATTTGTCGGTTCCTTTTGGAAGTTTCCTGGAAAGGAGAGCTTTGAATGCCATCAGAATCTCCTCATCATCCATTTCTCTACTCTGTCTTGGTTCACCACTAGTGCTAGCTTCTTTTCCTTTTCTGGATGGTGCAGCAGAAGCTTTAAAAGTTGATTCAGTCTTTTGAACACTGCTATCAAAACTATTTAGCTCATAGGTTGTCAACTTTGCTATGATGGAGTCTAAGGATACCTTAGTCTTGTCTATTGATCTCAGCTCCTGAATAGCAGCAACCCTTATTGCATAGACCGGCAATAGGGATCTTAGGACTTTGCTTACCACAGTGGAGTCTTCTATTTTACCACCTGCACTCTTGATATCTCCAACAACGGTTTTGATTCTTATTCCATACTATTGAATGGTCTCACCTTCAACCATCCGCATATCTTCAAACTTCCCTCTCAGGATTTCTTCCTTCGCCTGTTTTACATGCTCATCACTGCCATAGATATTTTCAAGGGTATCCCATACCTCTTTGGGATTTACCTTGTCCTAAACATCAATAAACTCAATGTCAGATAAACTACTAATTAGGGCTTCCATGACTTGCCCATTCTCCCGCATCTCTCTCTTTTGGTTATCGGTAAGGGTACCAGTAGGAGCAACATAGGCAGTCTCAACATAGCTCCAATGTTGAGCACCCATGCTTCTGATGAATATTTTCATTCTGTCTTTCCATATACTAAAATTTTCCCTGTTAAACTTTGGACCTTCCCTCTTCATCATTTGATTGGGATCTTTACCTCAAGCGGTTAAGCTTATAACACAGAGGACCTGGAGGATGCTCTGATACCAATTGATAACTCAATGATGAGTGAATAGTACCAAACTGGTACTCAGAGGGGGGGTGAATCAATACAGGCAAAAAATAGTCCTAAACCAGTTTGACAGTAGACACTTCAAATGACTAGCAAACAGTAACACCGGTTTGAAACAGAGTGCAACCAGTAAAGCTAAGAACGTCTGAGACAAGCATTAACCGGTTACTCACTTAGCTTTTCACTCAACTCAAGACTACACTACCATTTCACCCTTATGCATAAATAGGTAATCTATCATCAGATCATAATAACAGCTAGTTCAACATGTTTTATTGACAGGCATAAAATACAGAACCATCATATGCTTGACAGACAATAGCAAAGCATCACACATGACACACATATTTTTCACGTGGAAACCCAAATGGGAAAAACCATGATGGGGATGAATACCCACAAGCTATTTTTGAACTCTTTAGAAGTCCGCTCTGTTAGAAGCCTTGTCCAGTTAGAGACATTACAATAGGTTCTGCTAGGAACCGATCTTGTTAAAGATCACCCGATTAAGGGATGGCTACAATACCCGGTTAAGGGTTAAACCCTGTTAAAGGTTACCTTGTTAGAGGATTTCAAGAACTCGATAGCTAAAGGATTCCAAACTCAGTAGCTTTGAATTACCTTGTTAAAGGATTTTCAGCAAGCCGGTTAAGGCTACCCTGTGAAAGGATTTTCCAACTGTTGAGGTGGTTAGAGATCAACAGGTATTACAATATCTGGTAACAGCACTCAATGCCAATGCAGATCCGCTTAAGCTCCTCTTCACCTTCTGCACTTACACTCTACAGGTATCACTTCTCTCCTTTTGGTCTGGCAAGAATCACGTATCCCTTCTCTTGGATACACACACACAACTTTTTCCAACAACCCCAGAAAGAGACACAACATCGACCTTATAGGAAAACAGATAGGTCGATAGCATAAACCCTAAACCTGTTAGGTTAAGGAATTCAAATGGTTCAATCCTAACCGTTGAGCACACTGCATTAAATGCAGCAGATCTTGATCCAAACTCAAGACTTTCTCCATCGTCCATTTCCACCAATTTTATGGCGGTTGATAACCCATCACATGTTATCACCATTTTACAAACTTCGTACATTCTCGAGGTAGATAGGAACAATCTCCTTCATGCAAGATCCTTCACGCACACAAGCTTACGTGGCAACACGATCTGTTCTTCATTACAATGCTAACTCATCACACAATGTCACTGTTTGAGCCATACAGGCTTGAAGCACATCAACAAGAAACCCTGAAGTTGAGACTACCAACCGGTAGTCATACAACGCTTCCATGTGCCGATTCCCATAACCATATGTCGGTTCACCTTGAACAAGCACACCACTTCACTTTGGCACAAATGTCAGTTCATAGTGTTATACCGGTTCTCACATATGCCGGTTCACACCTCTTCAACATATTGACATCAATGACAACATACAATGTCATTATGTCCACATACCAATTCACATAATGCCAACATCTAACTCTTTCCCAACAGGCACTGCGTTCTCTAACACCTTGACTAAATCAGAAATATAGCTCCTTCCCTACTGTGCAATTGATTCAAGCCATTCGCTAAAGACATATATAATCATTCGGCTCCTTTTAACCTAATCAAGTAACTTCTGGTTCATGGGTGATTTTGGATCGAATGATAAAGAAACTTGGGAAAGTGGGTGAGGATTTGGATTTTGGATAGCATTGATATATCGAGCCATATGTATTATAATCTGCTTCATCTCATTCTTTTCTTATTCATCCTTCCAAGTTCTTGTGAGGCTCCTTTTGGTTGAAGACTCCAAATGTTTAGCATCAACAGCACAAGAAGTTGCCCCTAGAGTTGCCCCTAAATCAATCTTTTCAATGATAAAATCTTTCTCAGTGATATTCTTAATCTCCTTATCAGTCGGGGTCTAGCCACTTCTGCAACCCAGTGTCTCATTTGCCCATCCACATCGATCATGGTTTTTGTTTTGAGTCTTTTGGACTTTGAAGTCCTTCCTAGGCACTTCCTAACCATATCCTCCATTGGAATTGAAATAGGAATTACATTCCTCTTCTTAGAAAGTGAAGCACGCAGCCACTTAGGAGTGGTGGATGTTTCCCTTGGTGACGATGATTGTTGGTTAATGGTGATAACGGCCATGGTATCCCCGAAATCCTTAGGTTGTTTGATTTCCTTTCCTTTATCTGCAACATCTGTGATGAGTTGATCCTGCATCTAAGTATCCATTACTTCTTGAATTTCTTCCTCAGGATCCAAGTCTAATACCAATGAACTTGCAAGGGTCTTTTGATAGCCTTTCCTACTGAGTGATCTGGTAACACGGGCAGAGGCGGAACCCAAAGAAGACTCTCCTAAATTTGCAATATTGGCCTTTTGCGTCCTTTGTTTTTCATCACCTACAATATCAACAGTAACATTAGAAGAAAGAAGAGATATTTGGGAAGTCGCTTGGGTTCGACCAACTCTCTTATCCTTAGGTGCTAGTATAAGATTTTTTTTTAAATGACGATCTTTCAACCATTTCTCTTTTCTTCTGATCACATTAAAGGTTCTGGCCTGAATGCTACCATCTCCCTTCCTATTCCAATCAATTTATGGGATAGGGTGTCCCTATATCCTTTCATCGAACTCAGGGTCAACTACTTCCTCATCTCCATCTTCTTGCACCCCAGAAACATTCATGGATAAGCCCATTGTTACAATTTGCTAAATTGTGAACCTTGACCACAACCTCCTTCTAACTTCAAACTCATCAGCACAGTTCTCCCAATAATCCTCCAATTGAGGTTCATGCTGAAAACCATTATCAACATCTAAATTATCCATAGCAAATCCATGACTATCAAATTTGTATCTGGCAACATACAACTCCAACTTGAACTTCTTGAGTTCAAGTTCAAGATTCAATTCGTCTTAAATAGATGCACAGCTATAGTGTCCAAGTTCTACAGGAAATACCACTTTGGACTCCCCTCCACTCTTTTTGTCAATATATGCTAGTTGACGACAGACTTCGATTAAAACATAACTATCCTAAACAAACCGAGGTAACCTGAAAGGTTAACCCTAAAAACCGCCAACTTGAATATAAGTGAACTGGGAGAATTGGATAAAGTAACTACCATAAATGTTGACGAATTCCATGGCCTCCGTTGTCAACCTCTTATTTGTGTTTCCCTGCAATTAGTAGACCAATCTCCCTACAAAAATGTCATTCCATCTCATAAAATTCTCTACTATTCCTACAAGTGAGGGTAATATTCATATACCCTTATTCCATCAATCCAAGGTTCATGATACAGGCTATTCCAATCCTGGGTACATGTAAGCATATAAAACAAATATGAAGACATAAAGAAACCACTCATTCCTGCAAACCTGTTCAGACTCTCGTGCAATCTTTCTGCAATTACCTGCCCCCAATCCAGGTAGGCGCTTCCGTTCAGCATGACTTGGACATAAAACTACATCTAGTTTTCCCAGTAGAAGATATGGGAATTCCCTTTTAACTTATTCAACAGAATGACAATGTCTCGCACCTCTGTTATGAATTTTTTTCTAGTAAGCGGCCTTGGCAACCTGGACCCTCCCTTTTGAATCTTCAATAACCAATTCCTGGCAATCACGCTTTTATAAGTACTCTTCTTCTCAAAAAAGAAAGAGTATGATGTGCCAATAGTCTAGTCCTCATATGGCTCCTTATGAGGTATACCCATGGCTTCCATTACGGTCTCCCTATCAATTTTAATAGCACTTTGCCATTGATGCTCCTGATACACCTGTGCTCTGCATCATACCTATTCATACATTTCAATAGTAACTTCGGGCATGGTGCAGCAATGGAAAATGGGACGGCCTCAATCAAACCACTCTTCACTATTCTCTCCATCATTGAATTCTGAATTGTGTTTTTGGCTCTCTCAATAAAATCGGAGAGATCCGCCAGGGCTAATGAAGTATCTCCCATCTCTGGGAGTGAACTAAATAGGCAAGAAGTGTGGCCTAATAATGGCCCCTCTCATTTTAAACAAACAATTATAGGAATGTAATGAAATTTTATACACAACAAAGGCGAATGAACAACAGCTAGCTCGAATTCTTGGAAAACTTTTGCGTGCAGATACAATACCTCCAATTTTCCTCGCTTGCATTGCTACTGAGAAAATTCTAGAAATAATTGTTTTCACAACAAAGATAGACAAAATCACACTTAAGACTTAGTCGGTTCTACTAATTAAGTTCGTGTGAGTTATCACCTGATTTGATGTATACTCAGCATGCATTTAATTTCAGATCACTCCATCACACGACTCATGAATTATCATGATTGCTTGTCATAATTTTAGAAACTAACATTTTGAATCCCCGAAATATTCTCTTTTCCCGCTACCACATTCACTTTATGATGCATGTATCAATTTTACATAGAACTTCGATCTTTAAGAATTCAAACTTTGAAACTTGAACCAAGAACCAAGAGGTTCAAAGGTTCAATTTCAAAATTGAGAAATAACACAGAGCAATACGAAACACTGACTACGCGACAAAATAAATAACAGTTAACGAGCAAAAAGAGAACCAGCTTTGAACCTTGAACCTTCAACCAAAAAGGTTCTACGGTTCAAGTCCAATATGAATTGCAACAAAGCGCTCGCTTTACCATAAAACAAAGCCGCGAAGAAAAATCTTTAAAGCGCGTTTTGAACTTTGAACCTTGAACTTTGAAAAGGTTCAATGACTCGGGTTCAAAAAGAGGAAATAAATGACTGAAAGAGAAAATAAACACCATTTAGGTGACCTCCGAGTTTGAAATTTGCAAAGAAAATAGGGGAGGCTAACACTTATATTATTGAAATATAGACACAAATTTGAAAGGAGAGATAGAGAAGAGTGTGTGAGTGTAGGGCTTATCATCATAATGTAGCGTATATTATGTGCAAGCATTTATAATTAATAATTCTAGTTTTAATTTTATATTATTGTCTAAAAATAATTATTTAATTCAATATTTGAATATAAATATATCATTTAAAATTTGTATGTTGTTCTTATGTTTCAATAATCAAAGAAGAAAAATGACATCTAAAAATATCTAGCACACGTATTTATGAACCTCTTTCAATTTTGTTTCTTTCTACATAGTTTTGAATATCATATCATTCTAGGAAAAGTCTATGGTTGTGGTGGTAACCATGGGAATGTGAACTTGTCCCCTTCTAACTTAAAATTAAAACTTGAAATTGAACAATATTTTCTTTCTTAATCCTCCTATTTTAATAGAAATTGATTTTTTTTCATATAATAGATGTTACGTAATAGTAGTAAAATATATTCAATCCTCTCAATATCATGATCAAGAACACACATGTCCTCTATCACACCAAAGAATTAGAGAAATTTACAAAATAACATTCCAATTTGATGAAATGTAAGGATTTACAAATAAGTATTCATGGTTCCTTGCCTAGTAATTTTGGTCTTGATCAATTTCTAGGAATTAATTAGGAAGAACTTTTCTTCCTATGATCAATCAATATTGTTTAAGATATTATAAATATTATGAGTCTAATTATTTGAGAAAATTATAGTAGAATGTTATATATCAAGATAAGTTGTAGTAAAAAGCATTTTTGTATGCATGGATAAATAAAACATAGAGCATATATTCAAAACATATCTCCATCTAAGATCCATAAACTTTTCCTGTGATAAATATGAGAGCCAACATGAAGTTCTAGATAGTTCACTAACTAAAAATATTTTTTTCTAGATTTAACATTAGATAATATTTAAAATATTATGTATTTCATATTTATTATTTAATTAGTAAACTAAGTATCATCACTTAGTCCATTTACATTCTAAAAATATATATAAATTTATCAAAAAAATTAATAATTATTTAATTAAATTTAACAATGAAAGAAAATTCATCTTCCTTTAAAATAATGTTAAAGAATAGATAGAAGCACAAAAGAACATCCCAAAATATTACTCTTTATTAAAACCCAAAAAAAAGTAATGCTTATCGTGTTGGAGTCCTCTCATATGTCTAATGCTTACTTTTGTCTAAAAGTAATTGTCCCATATATATATATATATATATATATATATAGAGAGAGAGAGAGAGAGAGAGAGAGAGAGAGTGAGTGAGTAAATTACATTTAGATGTATTTATCTTATATTTTCAAAATATATAATACCTTTTACAAATATTGATTTTTGCCCAACATCTTAGTAAGGTTACTATTCTTAATATTAAAGCATCACATTAATTAAATAAATTGAATATTTTATAATTCTTTCTTTCATAAGTCCTCACTCTTCTATTAACGTTTTTGCCAGTAGATTAAAATAGGAAGCAATACGAGAGTAAAAGTGACATAGTTAAGTAATCTAAACATTAAGTTTATAATATATGTTTAAAACAATTACTTTTCTTAGTTCATTTTTTTATGACAAGGATGTAAGCTAGACACCCACAAAAGAGACCAAGATAGACCTAGACAAGGTTTTTAATAAAGAAGAGGAATATGTAGACCATTTTTCCAATAGATACAAAATATAACATCACAAGGGGAACAAGAATCATTTTCCTCCAAGTTTGTACATGGTAAAGCAATGAGAGAGGAATAATCAAATTATTTCGAATAGAGATGATAAAGGATATTATCATGAACATAGAAAATAAAAAGATAAAATATTCATCAAAATAATAATAATAAAAAAATTCCCAAAAAGGAAGGACAAAGGAATGGACAACAACCCACAAAATTAGTAGAAAAAAAAATGCAACAAATCACAAAAAACCTATAAAGAAAAACAAAATTGATAAAAATAAATAAAAAGGATGTGATTGAAACCACATCAAAATATATAGATGAGTTAATTCGAATAATAATAGCTAAATGGTGCAAGTTTTCCCTATGGCACTACTTATCTATCAAAAAATTAATAGTCATATGGTAAGTAAAGATGGATCATCATCCTCCATGTCACAATCATGGAATGGGGTAGAAACGAAGACAAATAAACAAAAGTGGAAAACAAAATGAAGTATAAAAATCACAAATAAGGAAAAACAATAATCAAAATAAGGATAAAAAGGAACAAAAGAAAAAACACAATAAAGTGGCAAGGAGTTGAAACAAAAAGAAGAGGATAAAAATGGGAAACATAAAGGAAAACAAAAAATTAATCTCTTTTTAATAATAAAAATATTTTTAAGTACATCATTGAGGTGAAAACATATATTAATGGGTTACAATAGTATGATACCAAGCTTATCTATCAATCAAAAAAATGATTTTTACTTCCACCTTTCATATGCAACTTGTAGTGTCAAGTGGAAACTAGTAAAGAGTATCCATCATTGAAATCTGTATGGTATTTTTATTATTTTAAATATTATAAGTGTCAATATGTGAAAGAACAAAAAATGATTTTGTGGTATACGATATTTTTGTCACTTCTTTTAAATGATTTTGTGGTGGAGATCAAATTAAATAAGAAATAAATTCACACTATAAAAACATCAAAAAAATAGAATGATGTTTGCTAGTGCACTTTGGATCTTACTAGCTCAAAGTTTTCTTTTAGGAATCTAGTCAAAATATCTTGATTATACATTATAATCTATTCTCCCTTTATTTTTAGATAAATGTGTTTTAATATTACATAACATATCTATCCTTAATTATATTTCTTTTTTTTATATAAGACTTTATAATTATATTTCTTATAGTCTAATCTTTGTACCACTCATCCAATCCTCTATGTCCTTACCATCTTCTCACTTGAATAATGCATACTAATATTTTATTTAATGTAGACATATGAAAAAAATATTAATACACTTTATTCTCTGAGATTGTTTATTCAAAAATATTTACATATACAAAACAAACACATAGTAAGTTGTCATTGGTACGCCACATTTTAATAACTCGAATGATTAGCATCATCACCATCTTTGTTATGGAGAACTACACTCTTTTGCAAGCGATTGAAATTGCAATGAGTGACTTCATCTGGAGGGATGTATTCAATGCTCTTAACTTGAAGATTCTTAGACCACCATTGACATATGCCATGATGATTACTGAAAAAATGTCTACCTACCCTAAATACCTTTGCAGATGGAACTATATGCCAAGGGGTTTTCTTTGTAGCCACTTCAAAACAAAAGAAGTACTTCATGCTTTCGTGGACCAAATGACTTTTCTGCTCATATATACCCTTCCATACCTCAAAATAGTGAAGGTAAGTAGCACAAATGAGATCCTTTTCATTCACATATAAATTGGGAATCCAATCACTATAACGAAGGAAATCACCATACAACTCAAGTAGTTTGCTCTCATCTTTCAAACCCATCTGAAATGCCAAAGCCTCGGAAGGGCCTTGAATATGTTTGCAAATTTCCTGCGATTGACTGCACTGAAAGGAAGGGGCACATTTACGTGTGCCAACTAAAATCTTCGCAATCCTCTCAAACACTTTCAATTGAGGAAATGTAGGAGATAAAAATGGAGGATTGAAAAGATGTGCTTCAAGTTCACGACGTTCTTTCTGCTCCAATTTTCTTGCTGCAGCCAGTGCAATGGCAGCACCCAATGAATGCCCTGTTATCCAAATATTCTGGCATCCATTCCTATGAAGACTATTTCTTAGGAAGGGTAAGCCCTTATCAATCCTTTCTATGGAATTGAAGTGTGCAATGGCTACCTTGAAATCCAGGATCAAGTCTTCTAAAATATTTCTGGGTCGAAGAAGCGTACCTCTAAATGCAACCACTTCTGAGGGAGGTCCACCTGGACCTGCTTTTTCTTTTCCACGCCACTCAAAAACAGCCCCATATACAGATTTGTCATGCTCGTCGATTGCAGTTTCCTTCACTTCAAATTGAAGCAAGCAACACAATTCCTTAGCCTGATTTGGGTTGGTTTCAAGCACGTACACAATATTCACCAGGCCCGCAGCAATACATCTTCTGTGTATTGGATCTTCCCTGCAAACACTCCATTCATGCCATTATACATAAATTTGTGGGCATTTCTATAAAAATATAGCAGGTCAATCTATACGGTCTAATAAAATTTTGTGTTGTCATATACTATTTAAAATTAAAAAATTGTTATATAGACCATCAAATTTCAGACCCCAGCTTTAAAGATATAATCTGTTGTCATTATTTCTTGATAATTAGTCATCTGTTGAGACCAAAAATTTATGTTTGTAATTCTTCTGGATTCGACTCTGTAGATTTTTACGTTGTCAATATGTCAGATCAAACACCATGATCCAACATCATGATGTTTGATCCGAAACGTTGACAACTTAAAATTCTACACAATCGAATCGAAAAGAATTACAAACATATCAATATATATTGTAGAAACTTCATGAATTCAACCAAAAATTTAATTCACATTTACACACCCAAATTTCGAAAAAAAACAATCATTCCAATTTTTATTGTATTGTAAAAGTATGCTAACAATAACATTTGGAAATAGCAGCTAGAAATATGACAAAGTCTATGGTACACAGCATCTGTAACCAAGAAATATTTTTCAATTGGAGACAAGAACTACACATCATGCATAAAGTAAAGGTTATGTATTGTATTGTAAAAGTATGCTAACAATAACATTTGGAAATACCAGGTAAAACTAACAATTGGAAATAGCAGCTAGAAATATGACAAAGTCTATGGTACACAGCATCTGTAACTATGTGTGTGAAAAGTGGACTAAGAATCTGTGTCTGTAAGACATAATTTAGAGTATTACAGTAACCAAGAAATATTTTTCAATGGAAAACAAGAACTACACATCATACATAAAGTAAAGGTTATGTTTCAACATTTTCTCTCGAATTTAGAATTCCTGCCTCTTTTGATTTATATTAAATGTAAAAGATAAAAAAGTAGTAGGAGATATCTAAGTAGTTTGATAATCCAAATTCAAACAACAGTAAGAATATTGAACGCTTCCCTTCTAAATTTAAACCCAGCTGTATCCATGGCTAAATATCTGTGTTAATGCAAAAGGTAATAAAACTTACAAAATATAAAATAATCAGGTGGTAGTAGTATGATAGACAAGTAAATAAATATAATTTCATAAAACATAAAATAGTCTATCGTTATTCAAAAGTTGAACACCACAAGAACAAAATCACATTGCTGAAAGAGTGAAATTTACCAGTTTGGAAGTGCGAGGTGTAAAAGCTCTGTTACATCTATGCCATTGTTATTAGCCATTGCAATTCTGATACTCACAAAGCTGAGACCAATTGTATTATCTTCGTCCCTCTGACGTATAACTTTAATAGGCAACAAAAGCCTCTATCTACAAAACATGGATTCCTTACCCATCTTATGAAATCTTATCTACACAGATAAAATAATGGCTAACTCAACAAAAGGAACATTTTTTTGTCACATCAGAAAGAGCATATGACGTATTTCCAACTAAGCACAGCAAAAAAAAAGGAGATTCTTAGTTTTTAATATTCTTAATGTTTCATAGGGTATGACGCATTATTAAGATCATTAACTTGAGTTACTGTTATAAAAATTTCTACTAGATGGTTTTACTAGCCAAAGGTGGCTTAATTAATCAATATTGAGGACTCTGTAAATCATCCAGAGAGGTCGAAGTGAATCAGTACGGTCACCGTCCAGACGATTTGGAGGGGCCTTAAAATAAGAAGAATCTTCTTTAAGCATCATTTAAGAACACCTGTCAAGAGAATCCATTGACCGCCGCCCTCGCTGCCTGCCCCACATCTTATATTATCAGTCTTACCTTTGTTCGTAGAGTTGATTCATTGCTTGTAAAAGGTTTTGTGTGTACATGTTTCTGAATCTAAGATCGTAGATAATTAAGTATTATAAATAGGAGGGACGTTAAAGAAAATAAAAGTGATAAATCAAATATGAATTAGTAATTATAGTTTGGGTAAAATAATAATTTAAATTTAATCTTGATATAGTTAAATTATTGGTTTTATAAATTAACGATAAAAGAGTGATGATCATGATGTCTCCAATTAATTCATCATCATTATGAAAACTATGTCTTCGTTTAATGACTATTTAAGAATTCTGAAATATTTTGAAAAACACGTGATTCAATTTTGAACATTGTAGATTTAGTGTCAATTGTCATGAATTTGATTGTTCATGTGGATCTAATATGTGCTTTCTAAGAAAAGTTTGATAGAATATGCACCTTAATGTAATTTCTTGTCTTTGCCTCCAATTTTTTTTAATTTTTCAATGTTGAGCCTCAAGAAATTGTTAAGGAGTTTGTCAACTTGATACATGAATAGGTTCTATTAGCTAAAACTTCTTAGTATCCTATACCAATAGAAAGTGATACTAAAGATAACATATGTAAATATATGCATATACCCTAGATGATGATAATATAGATCTAATTCTTTATTTATATTTTGAAAGTAATATATGGCATGATTGTTCTTCCATATGAAAATATGTGCATGTTGAATGTTTTTAAATGTGGTAATCTAATAATGTTGCATATTTTTTTGTTAAGTCAGCTCATAACAACTTGTAGAAAGGAGTGGGGATGTTAGAATTTGGAACATTTAAATTATATGGCTATTCTTGTGTCGCTTGGGATTGAATAAAGTTAATCTTGCAACACTCAAAAATAAACTAGAGAAATAAATTGATAATCTTGAGGTAAGGAGTGAATATATAAAAACTACATTTCCATAATCTTTGGAGAGTAGAACTAGATCCTAGGCACCAACATGTCAAGCTAAGATAAATGAGTTAAAAATTTTGATTAAATAATTGATAGTTAAGGACCAACTCATAAGCTAGGGTAGCTATTCTTCTTATGTAGGCTTTTCTAAACTAAGGAGGATAATTCTTGAGGTTGATTATGGAATAATTAAAGAGAAATAAATTAGCACATTTTCCCTTTATTAAACCATCCCCTACATATGAGGAGGATAATTCTTGAGGTTGGTTATGGAATAAGTAAAGAGAAATAAATTAGCACATTTTCCCTTTAGTAAACCATACCCTACACATATGAGGATTCTAATAACTTATTTGTTGGAATCCCACTATGTTGGTTTACCCATAGTATGACCTACTTCTTGTAAGAGTAGATAGCATGTATCTATCATGTTTGCAACAAAATGTGAGAAGTGTATATGCTTGATGATATATGAAATCTAATAATGTACTTCGTATATAAATGTGAGGATAAATAATATCTAATCTTATAGTACTTTCTAAATATTGGATTCTATGATGCCATAAAGGAAAAAAAAAAAATATATATATATATATATATATATATATATATATATATATATATATTTTATTTATTCTTTGAATTATACATGCTACATGGAATGGCTACAAGTACTTAGTTTATTGGTCATATCTTGGTGAAAAATTAAAGATTAAAATCCCATGTAACTATAGATGTGTAAACCCTATGCACTTTTTCAACCAACCCTAGGTGAGAAGTTATTTGAGAGCTTCAAGTTTAGTGAATAGCCTATAGAGGAGGGTTTTAAAATTATCAACTTCAGATTTTGATTCGAGTATTTTTCTTGAAAAGTTACTTCCATAATATCTATTTACTATAATTATTCTTAGTATGTGTGGGTTCAAGCTTGGACAAATAGAAGTTGCATTGAGAGGCTTGGTGTTTCAAAAGTATTCATTGTAACTCTGTAAGTGCATGAATCAAATTGTCTATCCAGGTAGCAAAACAATGCCTAACAAGACATTTTTTTATTTATTAAATAAATTAAAAATAAGTCTTGCCAGGGGTTATTTTGCTAGCTACATAGATGTTGCCTGCATGTATTGTTGATTAATAAGATGGAATATGGATGTTTTTAGGGGCTGAGCCTTTCCCTCTTGAGGGTTTTTATAGAGTGTATCTTGTTTTATCTCGTGGCTTGTCTATTTCATCTATGCACTTGGTTATTCTATAAGCTTGTATGCATCCTTTTCTCTTGTGAGGTTTTGTAAGAAAGGGATTAAATGAATTGGATATCGATGCATTATTTCTTAACAAGTGGTATCTGAGTTTTCATGGTTATGGGAGATTTGAGCTCTCGAGCTTTTGTTATAACATAGGTTGAGTAGATCTAGTGCAAAGTTAAATCCATGGTTATGCAAGAAAGATCTGATATTACACCTGGTAAGGAACACATTTGCAAGTTATTAATTTGTAGATCTAGGATTTTTGGGTTTGTTATTTTATTAGGTTGATTTTTCAATTTGGGAATGAATACTTTGAGTTTGATTTCCTTGGTTACAGAGGCTTATATCCATGTTGGTATTACACATGATACATATGTTTTGTTTGATCTAAGAGATTGAACAATTGGGTCTTGTTAAGGCTTTTCACTTGGGGTTATAAGAAGATCCTACTTGACACAACATAGATCTTTGAGGTGTTGGTAGAAGGACATGTTTGATTTATAGGTTTTCTCTCTCCGTTCTTGTGTGTCATCCCAAAGGTTCATGTTTAATGATTTGGGAGGATTGTGGTTACATGTTGGGAGATAGTATGAAGCTATTTGGGTTTTATATACATGGATCATTATGAGTTTCCTTGGTACTTTATTTTTTATCATTTATCACACCTTAATATGAGTGTTGATTAATAGAATTGATATGCCTTGTTCTATTTTTAGATTTGGCATTACTCATGGAGTGGGAGTTCCTAGATTTGTATGTTCTTCATTGATGGGTTCGATACAGGGAGATTGTGATTGCAATTTTTGGGTTGGATATATTGTTGACATGAGTTACTAATGTTCTTGATACCTAAGAGGTATGGATGCTTGGATGCATTAGCATGTGGATGCTATTTCTAATCATGTGAGTTTTTGTCTTAAATATCAGAATGAAGCTTTTATCACTTGGATTTGATGCATGTGTTCTTGAATTGGTGTATCTTCATCTTGTCCTATTAATTTTCTTTCTTAGGTGGCATGTTGGAGGATGAGAGGAGTTCTTTCTTGAGATAATGGTCACTTTGGTTTTATTGCACGTATCTTGATGGACCATGAGAGCATGTTGAAGATTCATGTAGTTTCATGTATGACTATGATGATCATGTATTTCATTGATTGGTCATATACAACAACTGGAAGAATGTCAAGATAAGGTGTTGTACACCTTACATAAAATAATTTATTATGATGTAGTTAAATAATTATTTAGTTGTGGTACATATGGTAGATGTGGTTAGCCACATTAGGTAATTATTTGAGGACCACTTGTAAAGTTGTATTTAGCATTGGATTAGTTATTTTTTGTGTGGGAGACATAGAATAATTAATTGGGAAAAAATATTCAATGCTTGTATCAAAAAGTAAATGTTGCGTCAATGATTTTGTGTTATCATGGTTTGATCTTACCACTCAATTGTATTTGTGTGAGTTTGAGTTTATATAAGAAAGCATTTGTTTAGTGGTTAAGGTTGGCTAATTGAGAGGGTTATCATATTATTGAGTCTTTTTTAGTATGTATGTGAAGCGTGGCATGGGACATGTTGATTCAAGATTGAATATATGGAGGATGCATTGGAAAGGCTCGATGTTTTAGAAATATCCATGATGAATGTAAATGCACTTATTGTTTATTATTGATTAATAAGATGGAGTATGGATGCTTTTGGAGGATGAATATTTCCCTCTTAAGGATTTTTCCATGGTATATTTTGTGTTATCATGTGGCTTGTCTGTTTGATATATGCATTTGATTATTCCGGAAGCCTGTGTGCATGTTTTTCTCTTATGGATTTATATAGAAAATGGATTAAATGAACTATGTATTGATGCATTATTTCTAATAGACATGAGTGTCATAATTTCACAACAATAAAAAAACATACAAATTAATTTTAAAATTTGTATCATCGTATGATATGGTAGCTATGCGTGTGATTTTAGGACCATGTTTGACATGTGTTTAGATTCATTATTTAGTCTACTTGAAATCTAGCTTTGTATAATTGAAAAAGTTTTGTAATGGCACTTGAATTATGGGTGGAAAGTGAATGGATGGAGACATTAAGAGGCATTGTATAGAGGCCAAGGCCAAAGAAAAATACATTTTTAGTGTTGTTCGAATAAGCATCAGCACAGTGGTAGATTACTTTGCTTACTATATATCAAGGGAATTGTTGAACCCTAAGTGCATCATATTTGGATGTTAAAACTCTAGTGTCTAGCCAAAATTTTAACAATAAGGACATCATAACAATCTAGGATGCTATAGTGAACATGATTGCAGCTAACCTTGGACAATCTATTGGTTGAGGAAATTTCCAATCACTACCATGTGCAACCATGCCATATCTAGTAGCTAGGGCTTCCATGTTGCAAAAGGATTATAAGAGCCTAGATAATCAATAAAAAGCTATATTTGATTTCTAGCTAAGTGATGCTCTATGTGTTAGGTTCCTAGAAAATGCAAAGGTGTAAGAAGTCTAGTGTTATGAAGATGGGGATCTCGAAATGCTTGAAATTATCATTTAAACACTCTAGTTTGATGATGTGTTTTTCTTTCAATATGTTAAGTTTGAATTATGTTTAATAGTAAGAAATATCATTACTTGGCTTCTTCTCCTTTGTCAAAACTTTTAGTTGGTAGAAAAAATTTAAATGTGGTATGTTATAGGCTACAATGTATACAATATGGAATTGCTACATAAATTTCTTAGATACCATTATAAATGTTTATGTTTTATATTCAAATTATCTTCTGTTTGTATAGAAAATTGATCCAGTGATTTGTTATTTTTGGATAGATCTAATAAACTTATGAAAATCTAAGTTTTAATGTTCTTTTTTGTAACTTCTCAGTGCCCAACCTACATTTATTTACAAAAATATATGATATTATATTATACTATATGCACATTATTATATTTTATAATAATAAATTAGATTATAATATATTATAATATAATATTATTATTTTACACATTTTTTAAATATACCTACATGTATGGAGCAAGTTAGTCAAAATACTGTTTGAGAGGTACTTCAATCAACTAAGGTGGGATCAAATAGGTTTTGATTGTCTTTATATATGCCAAGAAAATGTTCAAACTACTAAAACTTGATCAAATAACTCATTGTCATGTTCTAGCTAATGATTTTTTTCTAGATTTGACTATGTAGATATTTTTATGTCCAACATTTTGGATCACAGTCTATGTCTAGCATCAGGGAGTGATCCATCTTCATTTTCAAGTGTCGAAGTGAAAATTTTCATTCAATGGGAGTCAATCAAACATTACTTGATTAAATCCTTGCACATTTGTTGTGAATATCATTAATTTTCCATGTGACTTGGCAATGTAATACATCATTAGGCTTTGATCCTATTAGGTATGAACAATTTTTTAATACTATTGAAATTACAATAATATGTTTTTAACATGCTAACATTATGAACCATTCCTAGATATGTTTATGTACAAGTCTTCTCTATAAGAAAATAATTATTTTATTCTTAAGATTTAATTTATGACCCATTCTAAGTGGGGGAATGATGTGAAGAACTTACATTACTAAATGTCTAAAAGCTAGTTTATCAAATTTCCTATGATTTTTAATTTTATCCATTTCAAAATTAATCCAAACTTAACAATATGTATGGTTGTTGATAAGAAAAAAAAACATCACCTAAAAATGGGAATGTGAAATGGTGTCAAAGACCCAAGTTCAACTCTAGGCCCTATGACTCAACTTGGGCTAATGTGACAAACAATGCAAATATGAAAAATCTAATATTCAAAATGCTTTAGGAATCTTGTAGGAACAAAATGCTACCAAGGAAATGGAATAGTCAACCCAAAGAGTTTCCAAATAGCCAATAAGTAAGTGGCCAACCCAATGTGTATGCTAGATTAGTATATTGACAACAACACACTTTAGATGATTAATGGAACAAAGAGACAAGATGAACATGCTAAAACAAAACTTGAACGACTTGCAAATGCAGTTATCCATGATAGATACATCTAAACAAGGGACCTAATTTTGAGGAAACAAATGTACCTATTAGATGTGACACATTGAACCAACACAATCCTCTAATGAGGGGAATGAAGCAATGAGGGATAGAAATGACAAATGAATTGTTTAGTAATCCTATGGAGGTTCTTCCATTAAAAAAGGAACTGGACCAAACAAGAGTATAGAAGCCTAAGAAGTATAGAAAAATACTTCAAGTTAGAAATTAAAGGCACTAGAAAGCCCAATAGCTTACCAAAGATGCAATTTCTTGGTGGTAAAACCAAGAACATGGAATCAAGCATGAGGATGCTATTGCGATATCTTTACATTTCACTTTGACCTTTTGTTGGACCAATTGTTCTACTATCAAAAGATGTCATGTTGTCAAACTCTTAAGTGATGGGACTGTAATGGTTATTCAAAATTAGAAAAAAATTGCATGCTTGCTGAAATATAGTCCAATACCATGACTAGTGGTTTCAAATACACTTTTAGTTTAGGTCTCAATATCCAAATAGGAACAAATGTAGATCTACATAACTTGGCTTCGTTGATAGAGGTGTTGAAGATGTCATTAAAACACAAACGTAAGCTCCAGTTTAAGCCAGTTGAGGGAAAGCAAAAAAGGATTAGCATTCAAGAAACCTAAAACCAACACTGAAAAAAATTGATGAATTTAAAAGGAAAAAAAAAAGATGTTTAAATATGATAAAACCAATCAAATTTAGAAATAAAATAAAATCACATACAAATGGTATCAAAACACCTCATGGAGGAGGATCAAGGAAAAATGTCAAAGTTGTTTGTTTGACAACAAATATTGCAAAAGGACAAACAAACAAGTTAATCCCAATGACAAGTAAAAAGGCAATCTACTCTAAATTAGCCATCGCCTCCCTTACATCACATCCACATAATAGTACTCAATAAGCAAGGCAAACATTGATTTCCACCTATGGAAATGTGAAATAAAGAAACTAATAATAATGACAATGAAACCTCTAAAAGTGCTCAACCATAAAGAAGTGCATCTACATAAAAACATTATTAATCAAATGTAAGTCCCAATATAGCCAATAATCTATAGTGCGAGTTAGGGTACATAAGAGGGGCGAGTTAGAGGGTACATAAGAGAGGGGAAAATGAATGTCTATTGTTTTAATTTTGTTTGGGAAAGTTTATTGGTTATGTTTTAATGGTAATGTTATGATTTGTTGAATTATGTTAGTAATGATTCTTGACCTTGGAAATGCTTTGTTAAAGTATTATTGTCTTGATTTTTACTTACATTTTCCCTTCACGTGGTCCCGTGATGTGAGTTAACTGTGACATTAGTTGTAACACCTCTTATTGGTTATACCCTTGTTAGAGGTTGTATTTAACCAATATTTTTATCAAATGAGCTTGAAATCCTTAATGTTGCCGACCTAAGTTCTTTTTCTTTCCTTGGAGTTCTTTGGAGGTTGTGTAGTTTCATAAGGGAGAGTGGCTTCCAAGTGGGGGCCAGGACCCAAAGTGGTTGGTAGGATAACCCCTCAGAAGTTGGATAACCCCTCAAAAGTTTGATAATTAAGATAACCTAATAATTTACTATGGTTTTGGGTAGCTAAAAGACTAATCAAGATTAATTATGGCCCACTCATGGTTGAGTGCTCGTACAGACTCAGGATGTAGTGGGAAGGCCTGGAATAGCAAAACCAACTACCTTGTCCTCACGAAAGGTTTGTTGGGTCCGCATGAGTGTTTAGATGGGGGTTGGGGGTTCGGGAGAGGATGCCACGATAACCTAGAATGGGGGTCGGGGCCTATGGAGGCCTGCTAGGATAACCCATTCCAGACCATGCAATGACACTCTTCCCTTATGTTCACTAATATATAAACTTGTTGGTAATACCTAGAGCATTCTTATTGGAGTCATATCTATATGTTTATGGCTTATGTGGATACCCAATGAAATGTTTAGACCATGTGTTGTATCCTTTGTGGTTTTCTTGAGGACCTTATTTCTATCTCCTAGCATGGAGGGGTGGTTCCCTTTTGGGCCACATGGTCAAGTGGTAGCGCCTTTTTTTATCAGGTGTTTTGTTCCAGTCTTGCAAGCGGTAGCTTCGCATATGATCCATCTTGCTCTCTTGGATTTTCTCATCTCCGTGTACTAGTTGGATTCTCTTTGTTCCTTTGGATCATTCTTGTATCTCTTGTACCTTAGGTGGTTGAATGTATCCTATGGTTATGTGTGCCTTCATTGACAAGATGTTATTATGATGAAAAAATGAAGTATTATTATGAGGTCTTGTGATGAAAATGCAATTTAATTGTGATGAGACTTAGATGGTAGACTTTTATTTAATTAAATGTAGCTATTGATTCAATGTGATGGAATGTATTGTTATAAATGTGGCTTTAGGAATGTTTATGTTATTAAGTGCAGATGTATGATTCAATCATTTCTTTGTTTGTCTAAGTTCATGAATGTTACTGATATCGTATGTGAATTAATTGACCTTAACTATTTAATAGTGTGATTAAGTAATCCACGCTGGGAAATCCTTTAGGATTTATAGTTTAAGTCTTCCGCTTGTGCAATTAAATGCAATCTTTTATCTTAATGAAATTGTATGTTAATTATTGTTTTCAAAAAAAAAAATCACTATTTTTTGAGTGTTTTAGTTTAATCCTTTAGGGTTTCTTGGCAGGGCATTATATAAGGGGAGATAGATAGAGAAATAGAGATGAAGATATGGAGTAAGAGAGATGGAGGGAGAGATGAAGTTGATGAGAGAGACAAACTGATATAGATAGAAATAGATGGAGATAGATAGAGTGAGGTAGATATACATAGAGAGGTGTGGATAGAAAGAGATAGAGAGGAGTGAGGGAGGGAGAGATATGAGAGAGAACCAAAGATATAAAAAGATGGAGTGATAGTGAGAGAGAGAGGAAAATAAAAGGATATATAGGGATAAAAAAGAGGGAGAGATAGGGATAGAGAGATTGATATAAGTTGGGAGTAAGAAAATAAAAATATTTTTAAAAAAAAAAATTTGACTTAATATTATATTCTATTATATTTATAGATAATACAAATATATATTTCAATATTTGTTGTTTAATTTTATTTAATTATATTATAATTATTTTTATTATCTTATTTTATGTATGACAATTTGTTAAATCTAATTTTAAAATCATTTGAAATTATATATTTAGTTTATACAAAATTTATATTATAGTTAAATTTATTGTTATATATCACTTATAATTATTTATATAATGTAAATATTAGTATATTCTAAAATAAGATAATAATTTATATTTATATTTAATGTTATAATGTAACATATATAAATAATAAATATAATTTATAAATAGTTAATTATACATTGATAAATTTTAAATATTATTTTAGTTTTCACAATTTTAATTGATTTTATATTATGATATATAACAAATTAATTGTTCCTTTATTAAAATACGAACAAGAATGTCCTCATTAAAAATAAATGTTAGTTTTATTTAACTGATACAATATTATTTTCAAACATTTCAATCACAAAAATCATTTTATAGAACTTAAATTTTTTCTAGAAATTTAAATAATTATAATAGATTTCATTAAGAAATATAAATAAAAAATATTTTAAATTTAATTAATAATATTATATTATCAATTAGTATAATTTGTATAGTAATAAAGACTAATATATACTTAAAAAGTATAATTTAAAATAATTACCAATGAAAAGAATGAATACATTATTATGAAAACATATTTAACTCAATTAGTAATGCATTGTTTTTTAATGGGAACTAAAAATTGAGTTTGGTGACTAGGTAGGTATATGGGATGCTTCATGTTTCACACTTCTATAGTCTTTTCTCCTTAATCTCTTACCCCTTGAATCAAACTTAACTAGCAATTGCGCCTTGGTGTGCAATGGGTACACTGAATAGGTGTGGAAGGCCAGTTCAAAAAAAAAAAGGTCTACTTTTTGCATACATTCAAGTGCAATGCATGATAAAAATTGGTTGGCCATTTTAAAAAAGTCTTAATAGAAAACTAATAAATTTAAATAAATTATACATCCACTTACATGGATCCAAACATGATTGAAACAAAACATTTGAATTGGGAACATAATCAAAATCATAATAGGCTCATGTTACATTTTTAATAAGGAGAGAGGGAGATACGCAGGGGTAACAAGATAGAGATAGAGAGGAGCATAGAGACAGAAATTGAGATTGAGATAAAGGAGATGGATATGGAGAGAATATGGAGAGATAAAGGGAGAGAGGATAGTGATATATATCGAGATGGAAGAGATAAATATATAGAGGGGGAGAGGGAGAGAATAAGAGAGGGAGAGATAGAAAGATAGAGATAGATATAGGAAGTGATGTATATAGAAAGGGGGATATATAGGGGCAAAGAGATATGGAGAGATAATGAGATATAGATAGAAGGAGAGATGGAAGAAATAAATGAAGAGATAGAGATAGAGAAATGAATAGATATGGTGGGATAGGAGGAGAGATAGAAAGAGAGATATTGTGATATAGAGTGATAATGAGTTAGAGAGAGAGAGAGAGAGAGAGAGAGAGAGAGAGAGAGATGACATTCAAATCTTGGAAGTATATGAGAACATAATGTCAAGATGCATGGACTGATTTATAACTAAATAATTATAAATATAGGTAATTAAATATATAACAGTTATAAATTTATAATGACAAAATTTTATTATTTGACTCGTCAAAAAAAATCTTAATTTTAATAGTATAAATACACATGATTAAATATATAGTAAATATGTAACTGTAAATTTTTAATGATTAAATATTATTTCTTATAATTTTCATGTTAAAGAAAAGCTAGTTTTAAAATATATTAGACTTTTTAAAATTTAAAATATATCTAAAAAAATATAAATTGATATTATTAACAAATGCAAAATAAATTTTTATCACAATTTAATTACTTATAAAAATTTAAAAAATAAATAATAAATTTTATAAATTAATAAATAATTAAATAAAGAATAAACTATTTTTCAAAATTTAATAAAGATGTTATATATAAATTAACCCTTTAATTTCTTCTTCTATAATAATAGTATTCCTAGAACAAAATGAGATGATTATCTAGCTTAGAATATGTAGCCATTTTTCAATTTTAACATAAGAATATGTGATGCTTTAAAGAGTTATGTGAAGTTCAATTAATCATTGTATAAATCTCTCTCTCTCTCTCTCTCTCTCTCTCTCTCTCTCTCTCTCTCTCTCTCTCTATATATATATATATATATATATATATATATATATATATTCCTCTCTCTATCTCTCCCTCTATTTATCACTTCCTCCATCTTTACCTTTCTACCTCCTCATCTTCCCCTCGCATTGTCCCCCTCTTTTTATCTCTATTCAACTCCCTCTCCATCTTCATCTCTCCTTCCATCTCTCACTCTTTATATATTTCTCTCTCACACCCTTATATCTTTCCCAAGTTACATCTCTTTCTATCTCTCCTTTTTATCCCCATCTCTCTCTCTCTCTCTCTCTCTCTCTCTCTCTCTCTCTCTCTCTCTCTCTCTCTCTCTCTCTCTCTCTCTCTCTCTCTCTCTCTCTCTTCCTATCACTCCTTTTTATACCTATCTACTTATTTTTCCTCCCTCTCTATCTATTCTTATATATTTGTCTTCCTCTTTATCCCTCTCGCCACATCTCTTTAACTTTCCCCTCTCTATCTCTCCCTATATACCTCCCTTCATTACTTATCTTTGTAACGTTGATTCTCTCTGACTCCTGTCGAGCCTCTATCTCTATCTCCCTATATCTGCCTCCCTCTCTTTATCTATATCTAATGATATCTACCTTTCTTATTTTAACTCTCTATTTCTCTCCATCTTCACTCTCTTTCTATCTACATCTCTCTACTTCTATATCACTGTCTCCATATCTCTCTTTGTGTTCCTCTATCTATTTGTATCCATATCTCTCTACTTCTATCTCCCTATCTCTTTTTGTGTTCCTCTCTATCTATTTCTATATCACTCCCTCTCTCTTTTACCTCCAACTCCATCTATATATTCCTCTTTATCTCTGCCTCCTTAACACTCTCTCTTCTATCCTATCTCTTACAAACACACGCACACACTCCATGTTTTTCCCTCCCTAAGTCTATTTCTATATCTCTCTCACTCTCTCTCACACACACACTTCCTATTTCTCCCTTGCTATCTCTAACTATCTTTCCCCTCTCTATCTCTCTCTTTTCTCTATATGTCTATGTTTCCCCCTCTCTATCTACCTAATCTATCGCTCACACACACACTTTGTGTTTATCCTTCCCTAATTCTACTTTTATAACTCTTTCTCACTCACACCTCTATTTATTTATTTTCGTATATATGCATCCCACTCTCTTCTCTCTCTCTCTCTCTCTCTCTCTCTCTCTCTCTCTCTCTCTCTCTCTCTCTCTCTCTCTCTCTCTCTCATCTCTCCCTCTCCTCTCCATGTACCTCTCCATCTTCATCTTTATCTCAATCTCTATTCCTATCCCTATCTATGTCTCTATCTCTATCTCCTTACCCATTTATCTCACACTCTGCCCCCCTATCTCTATGTATTTTCATCCATATATTTCCCCCTTCCCTATTGAAAACATAATATGAAACTCTTCGTAATGGAGCCTTATTATCTTCCTAATTTAGAGGTTTTTTTAAGTCATGTTTGGATCCTTATAAGTGGATTCATAGTTGGTTTGAATCTATCACTTATTCATTGAGACCTATTTTACACAAACAATTTCATTTGGTAAATGGTCTACCATTTCACCTAATGCACTACAGAAATGTATGCAAACAATAGGTTATAATCGTCCCTCACTCTATCAATCCACATCTCTCCATCTCTCACACCCTTTCCATCTTTATCTATATCTCTTCACCTCTCTATCTCCATCTGTCCATACTTCTTTCATCTCTCTCGTTATGTCTAGCTTGTTATCTCTCTACCTATCTAAACACCAATATCTATCCCTCTCCCTTCATCTCTCTATATATCACTTTCCATCTCTATCTTTATCTTTCTATCTCCCCCTCTCTATATATGTATCTTTGTCTCCATCTCCATTCATATCCTCCTCTCAATCTCTATCTCCTTACTCTCTCTCACTCACTCTTTCCCCCTCCATCTCCCCCTCTTTCTATTCTCTCTCCCTCTCTCTCACTCCCTCTTGCAAATGTAACATGAGTTTGTTGGCAGTGAAGCCTGATTATCTTCCTAATTTAGATGTTTAATTTAAATCATGTTTTGATCCCTCTAAGTGGATACATAGCTGATTTGAAGCTATCACTTCTCAATTGAGACCATTGTTACACAAAAAAAAATATTTTTCAAAGGACCTACCAATGGATCTCATGTATTAGACAAATGTATGCAAAAAATAGACAAAAAAAATTAAATTGACCTTCCACACCTTTTTTGGTGTACCCATTGTACACCAAGGGTCAATTATGAAAAATTTTGTTCTATATTTTGCATGTATTTGTGCAATATGTGAGGTCAATTGGCAGGTCATTTAGAAAATCTGCTATGCACCCACTTGGTGGGATCTAAACACAACAATAATGAAACCTCTAAATGGAGAAGATAATCAAGCTCCATTACCAAAATGCTCATATTATGTTTGTAATAGGGAGAGATAAAGGTTATGAGATACAAATAGAGAGCAAGGCGGAGAGAACATTTAAAAAATATCCTTATATTATAAGTAAATAGCATGGAGGGCACAAAAACATGTAAATTAGGGAGACAAATGACAACAATGTTCAATCTAACATATTGCAAATAGTAATTGTTAATAAGTTTCACAAATAAAATAACTATCCATATAGAGATCATTGATTTATCAATTTGAAATCATTTCTATCAACATTGGTATCACAACCTCCCTTGGGGTGATTTACATTTCAGTATTTCATTTACATGTACTTGCAAGTACTTTCCTTCATTACTTGGTTAATTCCAAAACTGGGGTTTGACATAAAGGGAAAACCCCAATCCCAACTCATTTTCCTCTCTTTTCTATGTGTAGGTTTCAAGTGCACAACTGTACTTTCAGATTTGGGCTCCATTTGCAGAGGCAGAAAAACCCTTTTCATTTCATGGATTTTTCGAAGGATCATGTACATTTCTCCCACAATCCAAGCAAAATTTCCTCAAATTTGCAAGGCAGCTTCGTCTTGACATATTAGTGCAAAATCTAGGAGCACAACCTCATCCCATATTCTAATCTTAAATTATAATCAGTTCTTTGTCACTTTTGCACTACATAATTCAATCAATTCCTTTCCATTTCAAATAGGAAGAGGGGATCAACTTATCATTCCCATTTCACTCAAAATTCTATTTTCTATCTTTGGAGATTGAATCTAGTGGATTTTCCTCTCCTCTTCCAATGTAATTGGGTGAAAAGTGTTTGAAGGGAAATCCGTAGTGAAACTCTCATCTCTCCTTGGAGGGAAAGGGTAGTTTTCCTCTTGATCTTCCATTCACACATTCTTCACCCGCCAATACACATTGGCTCCATTACATTTTGGTGAACCCGACATCTTGCATGCTTTCTTTTTAACAAAATTGTATATTTTTCATTTGCAAGTTTTAATTTTCTATGAACTTAGTGGTTAAATCCCTTAAAAACCCTAGTTTTTAAAATTAAAATTGAACTTGTGATTTATAAAAATTGCTTGTGGTTATCTTAGATCTGAAAATTGTTTTGTTTATAAAATTCAATTTCCTCATTGTCTTGTTCAATTTGCAATTCAAATTTACAAAAAATAAGAGGTTACTTGTTAAAACCCTAATTTTCAAAAATCATCTTGAACTTGTGCAAAATTTGATTTCCATTTAAGTTTTAGATTTTTAATTATTCTCAAACTTATTTTCATTCCTACAATTCACATTTTCAATTTCCCTCCTTTTTCCCAAAATTCAAATTTCAAAATTAAGTGGTTAGGTCATAAAACCCTAATTTTCAAATTTAATTAGATTTTATGCAAATTTCAATTAATTTCATTCAAATTCATATTCTTAAACATTTTCCAAGGTGTACATATCCATTAGGTTTGACCTTTTTCAAAATTGCAATTCAATTCCTCTTTTTCTTCAAAAATCTAATGGGGTCCTATTTTTACATTTGAACCTTCATTTCACCCATCTAGAAATCGTAAAATTCACCAATTTTTTGGGGTTAGCTTTGAAATCATCTTAATATTCATCCTTGAAAATTTTTTAAAAATTTGGTCGGACCATGTGTGTTCTCGTCACGATCCTCGGCTTTTTTCCCAAAATTTCGGGAGACTGTTTTGTATTTACTAGCCTAAATCCAGAAGACTGGCTGATTTTATCGATTTTTTATCCCTCTAGAATTGGAAATACCTCCAAAATTTAACATTTCAAATTTCAAGAAATTTTTTAAAATTAAGACATAAATTATAGTCTACCCTGATTTTAAAATTAAGTGGTATCCCCTTGGCCCTAATTTTGAAATTTCAATTTCCTTTCATTTTTGGAAATTATGTCATCCTCTTCCTCCAACAAAGTTCAAATTGTGTAATCATTATTTTCTTACATTTTGCATTACTTAATTTTGTAATCTTTGTTCCAAAATTTAAAATTCAAATTTTCCCTTTAGTGCATGAGTTTTTCCACTATTAGTTCTACCTATCCTGTCCCCATTAGACGAAACATTAGAACTAAGGCCTCCAAAGGTTTAATTACTGAGTAAATGGAGCCTAATTTGGGTGACTTCTTTAATGAGGGTCATACTAATTCTTCCCATCCTAATCATATGCATATTCACCCCATTGATGAATCCCATGATGAAGAAGAAGCTTTAACTAGAGTCTCTATAGATCAACTTTCCACATTTGACAATCAATTTGATAACTTTCAATAATGGATGTCCCAAGAATACCCTAATAGTGAAGCTCTTCCATTAATTGAAGGCCTTAAGCGCATGATTCAAAGTGATAAGAATGGAATTGATATATTGTGTGGTATTGCACATATTGTTGATTCTAATGTCATGCCTATCAAGAGTTCTGCCAAAACCCTAGGTTATTCACAACCTTCAACACAAGTCAATCCTTCTATTCCTTTGACTACTCTTATGACTAGTATTCCTACTTCTACCCCCAACATCATGGCTACATCAACTCAAAATGTCATTCCTACAACCATTGGTCATGGGGGCAATCCCTCTTCTTCATTTAATCCTTCATCTTTACCTATGTCTTCCATATGTATTCTTATTATTCCTCAGCCAATCAATGTGACACAAGGGGGAAATTCCTTTAACAACTTTGTTCCTCCTTTAAGTGTCCCTTTTCCTACCCAATCATCACCTATGCCTACTTATCATAATGTCCCACCACCTTATTCTCAATCCATTCCTTCCTTCAATAACATCACACCACCTTCTCAATCAACTATGTCTAACATCCATTCTTCTACCGAAGTGACAATTAACAATCTTGCTCAAATCGTGTCTTCCCTACAACAAAAAATTGCCTCTATGAGTCAATCCAAGTTTAGTGTTCCCGCCTTTGATGTTGTGAGCCCACTTTCTCTTGATATTGTTAAATTCATGCCACCTAAACATGTTGAGATCCCTCAATTAGAACTCTATAACTAAAAAGGTGATCCTCTTATGCATGTCAAAACATTTCAAACCTTGTGTACCGATTTTGCTTATGATAAAAGATTACCTGCAAAATTGTTTACAAGAACACTAAGAGATAAGGATTTGCAATGGTATTTCTCTTTGTCTTCTTGTAGCGTCCTAAAATTGTGACACTTGCAATTTCGACTGCATTTCGGTCTTCACGATGGCGATGCAACACTGAACCTGAATGGAGACCCCGAAACTTGTCCACGACACCAAAAACTGCATTTTCTAGCACCCTGGCCTGAACCTCCTTTGCACCCTATTGTCCTGGGAGGTGGGACCAGAGCGCCCAGCGCCCTGGTCCCCCAGGACCATGGCGCCCAGCACCCTGGTCCCTGGCCCTATTTTGGGCCCGGTCTCCTATGGGACTTCGGGTCTTTTTGTTTGCAAAATGGAAAATAACATTTCCTAGTCGGCCTAAGGTCGGGAAAATCAGTCTATTAACCCTAATTGGCAAGTATATAAACTACATTTTCCTCTCCCATTTGGGTAGAAAGAAAGAAAAAAAGAAGATGAACATATGTGGAAACGATACTCAAGCATTCAAGCATTCAAGCATTCCTTCAAGCAATTGATCATTCCAAGTCTCCATTCAAGGCTAAGTGTTGCATTCAAGACAAGGATTCAACCATTGAAGAGGAGATCACATACTACTACTACAACATACAACAAACAACAACATCTATACCTTTGCACATAAGGATACAAACATCCTTACAACAAGGTATTAGTACTTGTTTTACATTACAGACATTTACATTTACAGCATTTCTCATTTCTTGGTTAATTCCAAAACCGGGGTTTGACCTAAAGGCAAACCCCTAATCCCTAACCCCCCAATCGTCTTCGCTTTTCTGTGTGTAGGTTGTAGGTACGCGGCTGAAATTGAAGATCTGGAATCCTTGTGCAGAGACGAACAAATCCCCCTTCATTTCGCGGATTTTTCGGAGGACCGTGTGCACGCTGGGGGCCATCGTCCCATCAACTTTCGCTCAAATTTGCAGGACAGCGCTGTATCGACATTTTACTGCTAATTCCAGGTCCGCAGCTTCATCCTATATCCATATCTCAGTTTATAAGCGAATCTTTCTCACTTTCTATGCATTCCTAGCTTAATTCCTCTATCAACATTCTTTACAAAAGAGGGTAGCCTTGCTGTCTTAACCCTTGAAACTCATTTAGCATCCAATCTTGCATTGTGTGGGATTGGATCTTGTGGGTTTCAACCCCTCTTTTGAATGTAAAGTCTCCCTAAGTGAAAACTGTCAACCCTAGCAACCTCCCTTCTCTCTCCTTGGAGTTGGAAGAGGGGAGAGCAACTAGGGTTCGATCATTTTTCCGCTTTACACTTCTTATTATATCACTTCCTTTCAACAACTAGCAATTTTATCCAACAATTTCAAAACAACATTGGTCCTAAAATCACTTTGACTGATTTAATGCATTGTAAACAAGATGTTAAAGAAAAAGTGATTGATTTCATTGGTAGATATAAGCATTTGTGTGCTCAAATTTTTTTTCATGTACCTGATAATGATATTCAAAGAATTTTCATTTTTAATTTACAAAAAGATATCAGGGAAAAGCTTATTTTGTCTGAGTTTAATTACTTTCCACAGTTGTGTGCAACACTCCACAATTATCAATTGGTTGTGAGTCAAATAGAGCAATCCACTCCTATGGCTTCGAGTGATAAGGGGGGGAGTGTTCAACATCCATTTGTGAAGTTCAAACCAACAAAAATCTTCATCAAGTTCAATGATACAATCAACAACCACAATGTGAATGCTACAAAAGGTGTGCCTTCTATTTCTAAATCTTTCCAAAGAGAAAGATAATTTACTTCTTTGAATGAATATTTACATAGTATTATGTCTCAATTATTGCACAAAAATGTTATCAAACTTCCTCCTATAAAACAAGTTGATCCTTCTAAACTTGCATCCCCTTATTTTGATAACAATTCATTTTGTCAATTTCATCGTCAGCCTGGTCATGATACTGAGAAACGTTTCGTATTGAAGAATAAAATTCAAGATTTGATTGATAATAATACTATATCTAGATCCTTGTATTACATTTGACCCTAGCGAGACCATTAGAGCACCTGATGGCCCTTTCTACATAGTTACAAAGGTTAAGGATATCCCTTGTCGTGGTGCCATTATTGATCCCTCTTGCATGGTTAATGTCATAAATGAAGAGTATCTTTTCACTTTACAATTGCATAAACCAATATATGATGCTTATAATGTGATTTTGAAGTTATTTGATGGCTTGTCTTGTCCTACCATTGGCTCTATCACCCTTCATGTTGAAGTTCATACTAAATCCATGGATGTTGACTTTGTTATCATACCCTCTTATGAGAAATTTCATGTGAAGTTGGGCTATCCTTGGCTATCTTCCATGAGGCTATTGCTTCTCCAATCCACAAGTGTCTAAAATTTCCTCACAATGGAGAAATCATAACCGTGAACCATATCTTATTTCCTCCATCCAAAAGAAGCCTCAGTGTTCCTATTGATTTTTTTTGGCCTAAACAATTTTAATCTCTTCCATCAAGAAGCGATGCTATTTTTCAATCTTATCAAAAATGGAAGAAAGATATGATCTTATCCTTAAGTCAACCTAGATCCCCAACAATTGACATTCCTAATATTCTTCAAGATGAGGTTCTTCCCCTCACGGATAGAACTAATCTCCCTCCTAAGAAATATCATCAACCTATTTCTATGGATGTGACTATACCTTCTCCTAAGGAGAACAACAATATTCCTCCTAAGGTTAGATCTATACCTCTTCCTCATGATGGACATGGTCTTCTTCCTACACCTACCATTCCTCCTTTCTATGGTGCAGTTCCACCTCCTTCCTCTTATCGAGAGAAGAGGCCTGCTTCTCCTCTTATTCAACCTAAAAGACCTCAACCTAAAATTTCAACTATCAAGGAGAGAAAGATTCCTACTTTTTTAAGTTTTCCTTCTCCTTCTCAGCCTTCCACTAAGACTCAATGAAATTGTTGTGCAAGAGAACACCGACAAAGACGTTGTGTTTGATCTTGTCAAGCTATCCCTCAAAATACTCAATCTCCTCAAACTCCAACAGTTGACATGATTCCCTTTTCTCTTAAGCAAGATGTTCAACCTACATCTCCAAATCATAAGTTGCACAAAACATGTGATGGTTTTACTCCTATTCACGTTCTTTCTCCTCCTTCTCTAAAATTTGATGAAGAAATGGGTGAAAATGTTATTCATCATGGCAATACAACTCCTAATTCTTCTGATAGTGAGTATGCATATGTTGATGTGGACAAGCATTTATCAACTAAATTTTCACAAACCCTAATCCTAGCTCCTAGAATCGAACAAAGTGACTTACCACATGACCATAGTCCTTGTTTGGATCTTGTGATAGCTACATCTGGTATGCTTGATGTCGTTCCTTTGGCGTGTTTCTTGCCTTACCAAAATAGTGATCAACAAGATCGAGAGGTGGATATCGTTCTAGATTAGCAATATTAGCAGTGTAGATCTTCTCTCTCTCTCTTTCTCTTTTGTGACCATTGTTCTATGTGTATCCTTGTTCTTCTATTGTTCCCTTAATGTCTACTTGGGGATGATGCAAAGCATTGAGATATTTTCTTGGTCTCTTTCACGTTGACTCAAAAGACATCCTCTATTCCCTTTCTTCCAAGCTTGTGTCCTTCTTTGGGGAATGACAATAATTATATGTACATGCATACATGATATATATGAGTTATCATACAACATACTGACACTGAGGAAAGTGAAACTACCTCATGTTTTGTGTTCATTATCCTTGGATTTATTCCTTGATTGGGGGCTAAATCCTTGTGATAATGTGCTCCCTCCCTTCTCTATCTCTTGGGTGTATCCTACCTTAAAGAAATCTCTCCCAATAAGAAGCATGTGATCGCTTTAACATAGGGGCATACACTCCATTCATATTTTCCTTCTTGATACTTAGAATTACTTAGTGAACATTCTTTTGCTTTGTAATCTTTAGTATCCTTGCTTTCATGACTCATAGTGAGGGCAACTTTGCTACTTGCAATCATGGTTATTTCCTTATTGATCTTCCCTTTTACTTTGTCAATTGAAGTCCTAAGATCCTAAGTCCATTTGGGGCTAGGTGCATCTTGCCTCCCTAATGTGGTAAAAGTCTTTCAATCCTGTTTCCTTGTACTTTACCAGCACTATTGGCATACACTCATACTCCTGCTAAAGTGGGGGCTAAATGTAGTATTGTAAAATTGTGAACCTATAAATTTTTCATCACATTAGGGTCCTCACGCACATGAGATTGAATCCTCTAACCTAATCAGAGATCAGAGACTGTTCAACCCTCATAATTAGCTTCTTTCTTGGCCTCCACACCACCCTATCTAAACTTTGCCCTGTAGAAATGGGTAGGATAGGGGTGTGGTGCCCTTGTCCCCCCTAGGATAGGGGTGTGGCGCCCCTATCGATTCCCTATTTTGGGACAGGACCCTTCCTAGGGTTGCATAGAAGGTTGTGCAGTGAGTGGGAAAAACTCTTGATGTCAGCCTATGACGAAAATCAAATTCATTGACATGTATTTAAGGGGTATTTGTCCTC
Organism: Cryptomeria japonica; assembly: GCF_030272615.1. Lineage (NCBI taxonomy): Eukaryota > Viridiplantae > Streptophyta > Pinopsida > Cupressales > Cupressaceae > Cryptomeria > Cryptomeria japonica. The sequence continues at coordinate 307,513 of NW_026728882.1, forward strand.
TCATTTTCATAAGTGGAAGTTCAATTTGGTCAAGTTGCATAAGCAATCAAGCATTCAAGAGAATTCAAGAATTCCTTACAATCATTGAGCATCTCAAGTCTCCCTTCAAGGCTAGGTGTTGCATTCAAGTCAAGGACTCAACCATTGAAGAGGCGATTGATTTCAACATTCAATTCCACACAATAATTTCTATCAATGTTGCTATCACAACCTCCCTTGATTGATTTACATTTCAATCTTTCATTTACATCTACTTGCAAGTACTTTCTTTCATTACTTGGTTAATTCCAAAATTGGGGTTTGACCTAAAGGAAAACCCCCAATCCCAAACCCATTTTCCATTCTTTTATGTATGTAGGTTGTAGGTGCACAACTATAATTTCAGATTCAGGCTCCATTTCCAAAGGCAAATAAACCCTTTTTGTTTCATGGATTTTTCGAAGGACCGTGTACATTCCCGCCACGGTCTGGGCAACTTTTCCTCAAATTTGTAGGGCCACTTCGTCTAGACATATTACTACTAGATCCAGGTGCACAACTTCATCCCATATTCTAATCTTAAGTTATAATCACTTCTTTGTCACTTTTGCACTACATAATTCATTAAATTCCTTTCCATTTCAAATAGGAAGAAAGGATCAACTTATCATTCCCATTTCTCTTAGAATTCCATCTTCTAACTTTGGAGATTGAATCTAGTGTATTTTCCTCTCCTCTTCCAATCTAATTGGGTTGAAAGTGTTTGAAGGGAAATCTGTAGTGAAACTCTCATCTCTCCTTGGAGGGAAAGGGTAGTTTTCCTCTTGATCTCTCATTCACACATTCTTCACCCGCCAACACACATTGGTCCTATTACAAGATGCTTTGCCCCACTGGATCCACTCTCAGCACTCACTTCTCTGGGGTAGTCAAGAACCAGTCCCCATGGCGAAATTTGTATCTTTACTAAGAACTATAAGAATGTGAGTCGCTTCAGAGGTTTGACCTCATGCGCCAACAACTAGAAGGTGTTTGGCTTCTAACACAAAAGGTATCTAGTAAGGGCATCTGTTCGGGTGGCTATAATCAGCAGCATGTTACACTCTATTAAATAAAAGGCCTCCCATCCTATATAGGTTGCACTCTATAGGGTTTATGGGGAGTTATAATGTCACTATAGCAACATGTAACACCAGTTGCTTGAAACTTTCATCACAAAAACTTTTATTTATAGTGGCTTGGAAGATCTTGGCTTTAGCCCATTACCACTTGGGTCGTTCCCTCTCACTTGGCCTTATGGACTACTCAGGAGGAAGGCCCTCTAAAAGGAAAAACACAAAGAGCCTATTGCTCAAGACACAAAAGACCTTGTTGATTTTAAAGCACCAATTGAAGTGTTTGCTAAACTAAAGAAGACAAAGAAATCAATTTCAAAATTAAATCTTTGCCAAAGATCCTGCACCAAACTTGTTAGTAGTTTTGAAATGATACTCCTCCTGCAAGCACACAAGTTTGGTAAATTTAAAGATCCAAAAGACTTTGTGAAATAGGGGCCTTCGAGAAACATCTTTCTCCTTTTTGAACAGCTGCACCACTTTGTTAGTTGGATTAAAAGAGGTTATCCCTAAGAACCAAATATCAAAACCCTAAACAAAAGCCAAAAAATAAAAGTTGAAAACACAGACGCAGATGCAGGAATAGATCACAAATGCAGAAAGACGAGACACAAACGCAATTTTCAAATTTGAGACCTGCAAAACAGACAAAAAAAAACAAACGCGACAGAAACTTCCATAGATGTAAGATCTAGACACAGACGTGATAAGAAAATAAAAATGTGATAAGAAGTTTCACAAACACAACTTCAGGGTGACAAATTTGCAAAATCAACAGAAAATAAGAAACGCAAAAATAATAGTCGTAGACGCTAAAACAAAACGCAAACATGATCAAATCTGTCACAGACGCAAAAAAATGTAGAATCGTTGCAATGTCGTAACTTTCAAAAACACAAAATCTACAAACAAGATGTCAAAATAAAAGGGACAAGAGTCCCATCGAGCGTGCCAAAATGTATATGGTGAAAAGTGGATCGTAAAAACAATAATTTTGAAAGACTAACAAGGATCCAACCACAAAACCTTAGCCTAACAATGAAAGCAATCCACCATACACAAATGAAGATACCTAAGACTGTACAAATAAACCAAACAACCAAATATACCATTCACATGTCTAGTAGGGTTTCGTTCTTCATCTCTTCCTATCTCCATTGCTTGTTTGATATATTTTCTCTCATATTTTATGTGTGCACAAGAGCTCAAAAAAGAACGAAAATTTGGTTGATAGCTTGATCGCAAGAAGGCTTGATTGTGTAATTAGTATGCTCATTAGGGTTGATAATGAATAAGAGCATCCTCTTATATAGAAGACATTGTAAAAAATGGAGGGATGAGATTGAGAGGTTTAAAGATAAATGGTTGGCTAGGATTAAAGGGTGGGTAAAGGGAATAATTAAATGATAAAGGGGGTAGGTAAGAGAAGAATTAAGAGGTGAGTGACATGTGTCATGGGTAGAAAAGGATAATGAATTAATTAAATAAATAAAAATTTATTTAATTAATAGATAAAGTGGGATCAATTAAATAAATAAAAAAATTATTTAATTTAGGAAAAGGACAATTTAAATATATAAAAGTATTTATTTAAATGAGGAAAGACTTAGAAGAGGATTAATGAATTAATTAAATAAATAAAGATTTATTTAATTAATAGAAGAATTAGGATAAAATAATTAAATAAATTAAAATATTTATTTAATTAGATAGGACAATTTTAGGTGTCTACACTATCTATGTGGACCTAGATATATATTGCTTATGGAGTGAGGAAATGAATTTTTTTATTTAGATGGACTCCCCTACAAGAATATCCTTGAGGTGAAAATTACCAACTCCCATTTAGCTCCACATTTCATTGACCTCATCGCAAATGAGCTAACTCTAAAAAAATGACTATTTATTAGATGGTGTAGGCATCTTGGGACTTTTAAGAATTTTTAGGAGTGATGGTGGATGGTATTTGGCCAACCACCACATGCTAATTCTAAGCTCCCTCTTTATTTTTTGATAAAATTATATGAAGAGTTTGTGTTGGGTTTGAGAGTCAATTATTTTGACTTTAGATCATTCCAGGGTGTTTTTGGTTGCATACCATAATAGAGGTTAGGGGCATGGGTTGAACTTGATCGATCCATGCCTTCTCATTATCATGTGGATCCTCCTCCTATTTTTATTCATGAACCCATTCAATAATGTGCAATGGATTTAGGATTAGGAGAATTAAAGTGTGCTCTTTGTTAGCCTTGGTGATCATACTACTGAGATAACAGTTGATGTTAGTGGTCATGATCATGGGGGAATATCAACTGGATTCAGTTCTAGTGCCACTCCATGTCTATCAAGATCTAATTTTTGTATGAGTTGTAATCAATTATGTTATGGATTTGATCATGGTGAATCCACTTCAAGTGCATGTGGAGCATCTGATGAGATTGCTTCATATGTATATTATCTATGTGTTGTGATCATGTCGTGGATCATCCTAAATAGGTATATATGTATGTTGAATTTATATAAATTTTATGAATGGTTTTTTAATGAACATAAATAAAAGTCTTTAACTCATATTGTTGATAGTTGTTGTCATTGGTGACTAATTTTTTTCATTGATCTATCAAATCTCATCTTATGTGTTTGCATTGATGATATGCTAACAATGAGCTTGATGGAAGTATCTGTTATTGATGTGTTATGTTGTGTATGTTGGAGAATGATGTCTTGGGTGTTGGTAAGGTGTTGTCATTGACAGATAGTGCAGATGGTTGATGGTTGAAAATATTCTTCATTGTGGACACCTACCTTCTTGGTGTTGATGTATGCACTTAGTATGTTGTGATAATAATTGTATGATGATGCTAATGCATTGAAAAATGGTGATTATGTTGATTCTCATGATTGGATGGTAAAGATACTATTATAATGATATCATATTTATATGAGGATTAAAATCATTAATTTGAGTATTATAATTAAGATGAGGATTAGAAGCATGATGATAAAGCAAATATGTTGATGATGGTGTTGATAGTCTTGTACTTGATATAAGTTATTATGATGTCTCTCCTATATCTCTTTAGTAAGAAATGTTGCTACATAGAGATTATAATCATTTAATATTGATAACGTGTGAAAGTGTAGGAAGTGTGCGGAATTTTGTCTAGAGAATGGTCTAGGTATGTGTAGGATCATGAGGGGCCAAAAAGTGGCGATATCTTGACGAAAGTCCTGATTGGTAGGCCAATTGAAAAATATCTATAAATTTCAAACGATATCACATTTTTTCAATCTGAAACATGTGTCACATTCTATGCTTGGTATACTATAGGATTAAAATAAATATTGAATTTCATAATTTTTTGACCAAGTTATGGTGGTCGAATATAGTAGTTTTTATATTTTTAAAAAGTTGTAGTAAAAAATCATAAATAATTATTTATTTTAAAAAAAAATTAAAAAAAATGTGTCACATATAGACATGAGTCTTCTACTTATATATAAAATCATATAAAAAAAAATATTATGATTTGATTGTGGCTAGGGTGGTCAGACAAACGCTCGCTTCTTATCTTTTTCTTGAAATTTTAGTCACACTGTAATGAAATATAAAATTTTCATCAAATAGAATTTTTTTTCTTCACAAAATAACTAGTAGCATAGAAACTACATTCATTTTTTTACAAATTATATTCTTACATATTTTTGAAATAATGTTGGTAACTTATTAAAAAAAATTACGTCAAGTTGCCTAACTCTATTTTTCTGATTTTCATTGCCACTTAAGGGCCTATTTGGCCCACCATGATCCTACACATACCCATCCATATTCCTCAATATTTAATGATGTGGTATTGTAGTTTGGATCTTAACGTGTATGTTTGTGGATATTCCACTCCTATCTTTTCAAGTCCTTGGTGTTGTAGAAGATGTGTTTGGTAATTATTGTATATTGGTAGGTTGATGTTTTTTAAGGATTGATATAGAAAATGCTTCACGTTTCTCAGCATTGTTATCTTTGTCGATGCATCTTGGGGGGTATTCTTATAGTGTTTGTGTTGTGTTTTACTTTTACTTCCTGGTGATGATGGGTACTGCAATTATGATTTTTGATGTTTTATTTCATGATTATGTTGTCTGGGCATCCGAGTATGAGCAACTCTATATCACTATACTTGTGCTAGCTTGTCTTTAAATGAATGTGGAATAATTATATGGGATTTTTGTTGGATTCTCGATGGATATCTCTATGTGATCATATTTTTGGTGTTGCATATTATCTAGATTATTTGTAGTTATCTTGCTGACAAGGCTTGATCTTTTTCTTATGTTGAGCCTTTAGGGACTTGTACCAACATTTAAGGTCGGTTGAGTTGTATTTGGGTCCTACTATGCCTTGTGGAAATCTTCATTGAGTAGATTCATTTAGAATATTTGTCTACACATTTCATCTACATATTACCTTGTTGCCAAATTGAACAAATATACATTTAAGCCTATGATATATGAGGCTACATAGGCATATGTATCAAGTTTTTTGAGGCTACTCTATGTCTTGGTTTGGACAACTTTCACTGCAATATTTTTTTGTGGAAAACTTTTCGAGATCATTCTTTGCCCTTATTCTAGTCGAGATAATTATAGTTTTGAGATGTTGATGAGGATAAATTTAGAGGATCATTTCATTTGCAAGTAGTATGGAGTGTGGAATATACAAGTAGTTTAGTGTGTGGTTGAAGTTTTGGTGTTGAATTAGCAATTCAAATGGTTGCTTAAGGTAGTGTGTCAAGACTAGTTGCATTCTAGGGAGATGGATGGATGTAGTGATGTTGAAGGCTTACTCATCATAACTCATATATTGATGTATATTTCTTAGAGATGGTGTACTTCCTTAGTGTGTCCATTGTATCTTTCCTTGAGGTAGTGAACCTCAACTGCAAGTTATTTCTTTGAGAAGTTAGCTTCCTTAGGTAGTGAACCTTAAAAAAATTTATAATATTTTTCATATAGTGTAATTTAAATCTAATTTTAGTTTTTCTCTTCTTGGATTTTCCACATAAATCTAGTGTTTCATTGTGCATGTGTGTTCATTTTTTTTTATTTCATTGGTGTTGATTGAATTTGAATTGTTCCATAAAGTTAAGTTTTGTTCAAGATTGATTCCCTCCCCTCCTCTTAATGTTGGGGCATGTTCAACAATTGGTACATTAGATCCAAATTCTTCTTAAGTAATCTTAACCAGTTGAGGAAGGTCTAGGATGGCACAAGATGGGTCTAGAAGATATCTAACTTTAATGGTTCAAACTACATAATTTGGAAAGTAAGAATCGAAGCATGCTTGTCCTCTTTAGGGTTTGGAGTTTGGAATGTAGTTAGAGATGGTTATACTCCTCCTACTCACCTATTAGATGCATAGAGATTAGACTATATGAAAACAATGGAAAATCAAGGAATACAAATATTGAGTGAATTGGATGACTCTGAATCGGTGAAGGTGATTAATTGGAATGCTACTAAAGATGTTTGGGATAAGCTTTATTAGAATATATGAAGGAGATTATAATGTACAAGGTAGATCAAGATCCATAACTTCAAGTACAAATTTGAGAACTTGAGGATGTCAAAAGATGAAGACATTGCTAGCTATATGTTCTTGATGACTAAAGTTGTAAATGGAATCAAAGGTATTGGTAGAGAATTGAAAGAAGATGGGGTTGTGGAAAAGGTACTTCTATCTCTTCCTAAATATTATATTTGTAAAGTTTCTCCTATTGAAGATAGTAAAGACTTGGATAAATATTCAATGGTTCAACTATATCATGCTCTCACTACTTTTGAGATGAGACAGTTTGACAAAGATGCCCTTAAAAGGGAAGTTGCATTCAAAGCTAGTAAGAAGGTAGAAGATGAAGATGCTAATCATTTTGATGATAAAATTGCAGCAAACTTTGTGAGGAGATTGAAGAAGGACAATGACAAGTACAAAGGTAACGTACCTTGCAAATATTTTAATTATAGAAGAATTGGTCATTTTTCCTCTAAATGTACTTTTAGAGAAGATAACAATAAAAGAGGAGAAGATATAAATAAAAGAGAAAAACTTCAAAAGAATTAATTATTCCAAAGAAATACGCTATTCATCTGAAAATGAGGATTGTGATGATCCAAATAATGAAATACTATTTATCAATGTGAAAGTTGATGACAAAAGGAATAATGTTGAAAATTATAAAAAGTCCAGTACCTTCTAAATAGAGAGAAGTTTAATAAAACATCAACAATTGTATGGAATTCCTTTCATGATAAATAAGATCCAAATGCTTGGGTGATTGATAGTGGTTGCTCCAATCACATGGCTAGTGATAAGAAAGTTCCTCAATCTTAACAAGTGGAATGGAGGATATATCAAGTTTGGTGATGAAGGGTTTGCATAAATTTGTGGAAAAGGCATCGTAACTATTGATGGAAAGAACAAGAAAAAGGATGTTATTTATGTTAAAGGACTAAAACATAATATTCTCAATGTTAATCAAATGTGCAACAAAGGATATAAACTCATATTTCATGAAATATGTTGTGAAATCAGAAAGAAAAACTTTATGAGACTAGTTGCAAAAGAAACAAAAACTTATGGAAATGTTTATCATCTAAATGAGGCTAAAGGAAGAAGTTGTCTGATGGATCACAACAACATCGACAACATGGTGAAGTTAAGCTCTACACATGTAGTATGAGACATGCTAGAGGTCATCAAGACTACAAACACCCTATGCAATGAATTTCAAATGGAAAAGCAAACTAAGACAAGGTTCAAGAATAGGGAGTATTCTACTACAAGACCTTTGAATATTATACATATTGATCTATGTAAGCCTACAAGGATATGTTGATTAGATTGAAAGGACTGGAATACTGAGAGGGGGGGTTGATTTAGTATTCCCATAGATATAAAAACTTTTCTCAGATTTTAGTCTTGCATAGAGATATCAATCTTCATCAAACAAACTTAACAAATATAAAACAATAAATGAAGAATAAACATGAAGAACACAACCACAAGACAAACATCGGATTTTATGTGTGGATAACCCAAATGGGAAAAACCATGGAGAGTGTCAAATCTAAGGAGAATATAACTAGTTATATGGTGTTTACAAAAGGGGTGGATCACTGCCGAGTGACTCACTTCTAGATTACAAAAGTGGCTCACTGCCAGACTACTCAATACAAAGATACAAAGAAATGACTTACTATCGAAATTCTCACTGCAATAGAAAAGGTTCAATTGAAAAGGATTGCATCTCCAAATGCATATATATGATTAGTTCAAAGATTAAGCTCAAATTACAATTTACAAACTCTTATAGTAGATTTGATTAAAGATCTTTGTAGAACTATCATGCAGTAGATCCGGTGAAGGACTACTTTAGTACGCAAAATTGTATGTCTTCGCTATCAACAACTCAAACTTCACACACTACTACCTTCGCTACTAGCTCTCTTTCACATATCTCATGAACTTTCTTAATCTCTTTCTCAAACACATATTCATACCATTCCATGTCATTCCTCATGCTACAATATATATATATATATATATATATATATATATATATACTAGAGGGAACATACCAAATAGTTTGTCGGTCAAGCCCAACATGTTAGCAAGACACTCATGTTTGCCTCAACCTTCTCAAAATAGGTCACAATGTCTTCTCCTTCCTCCATCCTCAGATATTGTATCTTCTCTTAGTTGTTAGCCTCTTTGTCAGCTTGAATCTTTCATTCCCTTCATAGATGTCTTTCAACTTTTGTCAAACCTCATAAGTAGTATTCAAAGAGAACTTTAGTTAATTCAGCTTTTGATAATGCATTAAAAAATAGCATACCTTGCCTTTCATTTTCTTCATAATCTTGAATCGCATCCGGAGTGTTGAGACCATTCACTGGTAGAACATACTTAGTTTCCACAACCTTCTAAGTATTGTAACCCAAAGAAACCAAATTACCTCTCATCTTCAATTTCCAAAAACTATAATCAAATCCTTCAAAGATAGGAATGGATAGCTTGTGTGCCATCGGATCAGGATCTACCTCAAGTAGTTAAGCTTTATAACAAGGAACAATAGCTCTGATACCAGTTGTTGAATATACAAGCGACTGAGATGATGGGTGAATCAGTTGACAATAATTTTTTCTTTTAACCTTAATGCATAGATCCAAAATATGTAAATAGATTTAACAGAATTTGAAAATGCATGCAAGAATCTAATCAGACATGAGAAACACCTGAATTTACGTGGAAAACCCAAGAAGGGAAAAACCACATAGAATGGTAATTTTTTATATTTAAACAATAGTTAAGGTGATTTTTACAAAGTGTGGCTCATTGGCAATGTGCTCATTGTTGGTGGGCTCACTACCCTAAAAGGATCACTACCAATATGCTCATTATCGAAGAAGAAAGAAAGACATTTAGAGAATCCATCACAAAAAAATGCAATCTACACTATTGGAACTGCTTCTGGTAGTAATCCACAACATTATACTCACACAATCACTGGATTTTTTTAATCTCACATGTCTTCAACACAAAAATCCATATCCCAAGTCATCAAATCAAACTCCTATATATACTGTCTTCGAAAAACATAATTCTCAATGTTGGTTGAGATAGAGATCAAAAATAGGTCTCCACTAAACATTCCAGTGGTGGTAAGAAATGAGAAGTGGACCATATCACACTGTTCATCTTCCAACATATCAACGCGCTACATACATCACCAAAGTTGGACCTAAAATGCATCTGCACGCTATACAACCTCAATAAGTAGTCTAAGGCCTCAAGCTCCAAACCAATCTAGACCCAAAGATAATGCATAGAAACATCTTCCAAGATACCAAAATGCATCTGGTGAAATCGGGAAACCTCCAACCACACAACGTACTTAGATCAAATAATCTTGCTCACTATACCACATCTAGACTTAATCTGGACCAAAGGATTTGACATCAATGACAACACATAATGCAATGCTCACAAATGTTACATCAAAAGAGATGAAGAAGACTTGAGAAAATTTGATTCAAGAAGTGATAAAGGCATCCTCCTTTCGTACTCAACAAGAAGAAAGGCCTATAGACACTACAAAAGGAAACTGAGATATCTTAAGATTTATGAATGATAAATTATCTCTTTATATAGAGTTCTCAAGGTATTTCCTAATTTAAGTCAACTTCCAACTATTAAATAAATATATCAAATTATATCAAAAATAGAAGGAGCTAACACTTGTACACATTCAATTTTGGGCCCCTTTTGGCACCCTAGTCCCCTAGGACTGGGTCACTAGGTGCCTGTAGTCCACTCAAAAAGGGACTATAAAGGGTAGTGGCAAAGTGCTAGGGCCCAAGACATAAAATTTTGTCCCAATTTCGTACATGAAAATAAAAGGATGTGATAATGCCCAAAAAGACTTGAAATGACCCAGGAGGAGACACACTAAAACAAGGACCCAAAATAGAGTGTGAAATTTTACGGGGATACAATTTACAACACTACAACAGTCAAAAAGCCACTAGGGGGAAGGAGTGTAGGGATTGTTGTTGGTTTGTATGACTATAATCCAAAAATCCAAATCAGTCCCAAGGAGAAAGCAATAAGTATTTATTTTCATGTAGTGATCAATGGAAATCAATTATCTATTTTGCCTCTTTCTAAATATGTTCATTGTAACATTGTTAGTATTATCAACTATTTGTTCATGTCTATCTATGCATCTACAACATTTGACAAATCCATTTTTGTGCATATCCTACAATAATGGCATCCAATGCATTTGTGTTTCCACATTTTGCATGAATTCTTATGAGACATAATGAGTTGATTCACCTACCAATTGCATTTGCATGAAAGTTTCTAAAGCCTTATTCAACAAATCTATTTTGATCATATTTATTAATTAATTAAAAATTACAATATAATAATTTTTTTATTTCTAATTAATAAACAAATTTAATAAAAGATGCACTGTACATGCTACATAGACATTTTGATTTATGCCTAACCCAGCATAGCATGATATGAGAAGTTTCTATAACCTTTTATACGAATCCATTTTTGCATGTTCAGTAAAAATTCCATTCCTGAGATGACATCTCTTAGAGGATTTCTGCCACGCATCTGCCTTTTACTTTTACTCGAAGGTTTCTAATACTTATAAATGAATATATATAATTTGTACTTTTGAGACCATATATCAACTAGGCATTCAGTGAAACAGTCCACGAGCCTCATCTTGGTCTTTAGAGTGTAGGACCCAGTATAAGAGCGTAAAGCTATGTAGGATTATGATATGTAGTGTGTTTGTGAGAAAAGATGTACTAAGTTTAACCTTTGCAGATACCTCTGGCTACCATTATCAACTCCCTCAGGCCTTTTTGTCAAGCGAATCGCATACCGTGTCTGAGATTACATAATCTGCATGAATTTTTAATTACATGGAGGGTTGAACTCATCAAGAATATCATACTATTATATTGTGTTTTTTCTCTTTTCGGAGGGGTAATTCACAATCGATCTTAAATCACACATATTAAACGTAAAAAATGTCAATCAATTCTAAATGATTAACATTTTAAATCTAAAAAATCTTCAACCCATTCAGTGATTCCACATATATTAAGTAGTCGGTTCTTTAAATCTGCATGGGGACGAATTCTTTGTTTGTTGATATCCTTCCATATTAGCGTCTCATCATGTGCTTATCTTGGCATCCTCGTTTTGCATGCATTTCATTCTCAGACTCTGCAACCACATTATCTGACAAAGTTTTCTTTTCTTTCCATTTTACTTATGCCATGATGGGTAAAAACTCTTGCATGACCTGATAAATGCATTTCCTGATTTATGCATGTCTATGGCAACTTGTATTTGTATGCTCCTTTCCTCGCTATTTCCTATGTATGCTCGCTTTTTCTTGGAAGAATTTTGTTAGAGCCTATTGCATAGTTCTATTTTAAGAGACCTCATAATTTTTAAATCCCATGCGATTAAATATTTGCTTTGAGGCATTCTATTTAGCAAATTGTGAGCCATTTCTATGGATGTTGACCTGTGTATATGTAATATGATGGAAATGAATGCAGAATATGATTTACACCTAATATTTATTTTACTTGAGATAAATGTTTTATTTGAAGGGAATACTACTGTCACTGAGAGGGGGTTGAATCAGTGATAGAATTAAATAAGAATTTTCAACCTTTCAAAGTTTATGATCAGTCTTTATTTGAATAATATAAGATTTGAATCTTTTAGTTATACAGACTTGAGAAACTATCAAATAATGAATATAATAAGCACCACAAATAACACAAAAGATTTATGAGTGGAAATCCTTCTGGGGTATAAAAACCACTCTCAAAGAATGCCTCACTAGCTTACTCAAAATATCTCACTGTCGGGTACAATGTATCTCACTGATATCACAAGAGTTCAATGCCTCACTAGCAATAGTCAAATTATCTATAAAGTAGAAGAGAATATAAAGAGATGACCCTCTATTTTCTATACAAATCATAGTACATCTATTGCAGAGTAAACCTCTTATAAATCTGCAATTATCTTTGTTCATGACATAGAATTATTCCTCAAAGGCTAGTTTAAAAAGATACTATCTTTGTTTCACCGAGCTTCTGTTATAATCAAATTGTTTATTCACCTTTCAGAGATCAGACATTTAGAAAAAAACAAAAAATTAACCCATATCAATTCCCCTATTCTTCTTATAACAAAATAGACTTGTAACCAAATAACTATCTTCGACCAGTTGTATAGAAGTTCATTAAGCAAAATGAACTATAATGAAAAGCAATTGACTGTTAAGAAAATTAATCATGTGTGTCGACATGAACAATTGCATGAGAAAAATGTCAATCATACTGCCATCAGAATGTCAATCAATCTGCTCAAGAGATGTCGACTACTCTACCATTATAGTTGACTGTATGCTGAAGGAACCAGAACCGACTAATCTTAAAACTGAATTGGGTTACAGGAAAAAGCCAAGAAGATGAACATTCACTAAGTCTGAGAAGATGTTCTTAGCAAAGAGAAAAGACATTCATCCGAATACAAAGAGAGAGCAAATTATATAATCCAAAATACATTGCATATTTGTTCAAAGGAATCATATACAAAGAGTAGATTAACTCCAAATAGCTTCACCATTTTGTTGACTAACTCTGTAGTGTCGACAACAGAAGCATCTTTATCATATCCACATAACACAACACATCCAAACACACAACCAGTTTATATATTCCAAAATACATTGTATATTTGTTCAAAGGAATCATATACAAAGAGCAGATTAGCTCCAACTAGTCTTCACCATTTTGTTGACTAACTCTGTAGTGTCGACAACAGAAGCATCTTTACCATATCCACATAACACAATTATTGGATATTGTCATGCAATGCTGCTGCTAGGATATGTTGTTGTCATTGATGTCAACATACTCCTGTGATTTATTACGATGTGTTTGGGAAGATTTTTTGATCCGGTTTTGCTAATGTTGCTTTGCTAATCACTGTTTTGTTGAGTTTGGTATATCCTCTAGTATATTCTGGTGTGATCAGATCTAGTGCTAATATTTTGGGATATTGTTTGGAATGGTCTTGTGTATCTTCATTTCAAATGGTTCATAATTTGGTGCTTCGCAAGTTATCTTTCTTTGTGACAGTTGTTGAGCTTTCAGACATTGACCTATGAAGATTTGAAAAGTGGTGGTGGTGGTGGAGCTATTTTTGATGATTCTAACGTGCTTGCTAGTGTTTCTTAGTCGTTTCCTATTCACTTTGATGATCTAGTTTTGCTGATGTTGCTTTGCTGATCACTGTTTTGCTAAGTTCGGTAACTACTCTGGTATATTCCAGTGTGATCAGATCTGGTGCTAATATTTTGGGATATTGTTTGGGATGGTCTTATGTATCTTCATTTAAAATGGTTCATGATTTGGTGCTTTGCAAGTTGTCTTTCTTTGTGACAGTCGTTGGTTGGTTGTGTTGTTGAACTTTCAGACATTGACCTGTGAAGATTTGAAAAGTGGTGGTGGTGGTGCAGCTATTTTTTATGATTCTAACATGCTTGTTAGTGTTTCTTAGTCGTTTCCTATTCACTTTGATGATCCACATCGATCGTTGAGTATTTTTTTGGTGGTTTTCATCAACTAGTATTGATCTGTGTGTTATACGGTTTTTCTTGGTGGCGTAGCGTGTTGTGATTGATCTTGGCATGATTTCCAATGGAGTTGTGCATTTAGGGATTTGATTTAGGACCATGTTATGCTATGTAAACCATTATATTGGTCCAGTGGTCGATCTTTGTATCATGTGATGTAATTTTGTAATTGAAGATTGAGGGTTTAGCTGATCTTGTTGTCAAGGTTGATGAATTGTATATATAAGTGATATAGTCATATAATTTGGGTGTCGTTGTTGTGTCTGCACTATCAGAGAGAGGTTTTTGTGCGAACAAGTGATTTATCCTTCGGTGTTGAGTTTAAGGAGAGATTGGTGTTGCAGAGTAGAAATTTGTGCTTAACTAGAACTGTAATCAGGCATTTGGAGATGCTATCTTTTCAGTTCATTTCTTCTAGATTGTAGTCTAAATCTTATTGTAAGTCGGTGAGACTTCCCTGAGGGTTGTAGCCTTCTGAGCCATTATATTTGAGCAATGAGCTCTAGGAAGTATGTCTGAATGCATGTGCATTCCCCATTGTAATATTTTCACATACTACTACAGAGTATCATCTTACTATGGATAGGTTCCCACCGTGGTTTTTCCCTTAATCGGATTTTCCACGTCAAAATCTTGGTGTTGTGTGTTGTTCTTTCAATTTGCCTATCTGTCATATTGCTATAGTTTATTAGATCTATTTTTGGTGGTTAAGTTTTTTATTTCGGTGAAGATTGATTCACCCCCCCTCTCAATCTTCCTTCTTGATTGTTGCTAACAATTGGTATCAGAGCTAGATCCTCCGGTAGAAGCTTAATAACTTGAGGAGATCCAGAATGGTAGCTCAAGGTGTTGTCTTTAAGAAGGACAGTCTGAGGTTTGATGGAAGCAATTATACTATATGGAAGAGCCTAATGGAAGTGCACTTGAAATTTCTTGGTGAAGATTATTGGAAGATTACAAAGAATAGTTATGTTGTTCCTTAGAATGGACCGTATACTCTTGATGAGATCAAGGAAGCAGAACATAATATTAAAATGAAGGAAGCATTGCTTAGTGCCTTGACTGATTCTGAGATGACAAATGTAATGGGACTTCAAATCGCACATGAGATATGGGAGAAGCTTGAGATCCAGTATGAAGGTGATAAACAAGTGAAGGTTGCTAAGTTGCAGAGTTTGAAAGGAAAATATGAGACATTGAAGATGGGAGATGATGAGAACATACACTCTTTTATGGCTAAGGTGAATGATCTTGTCCTAGGTATCAGATGTGTCAGTGGAACCATTGAGGAAGATGAAATTGTTGCTAAGGTGTTGAGATCCTTGCCTCCTTCTTATAAACATAAAGTTGCTACTATTGATGAGATCCAAAGTGCGACTGCAGTGACAAGAGATGTGTTGGTTGGAAAGCTTGCTACATTTGAGCTGAGTGGATTTAGAGAATCACATGGAAAGTCTGAGACGGCATTTAGAGTGTTTGCATCTATATCCAGTAAGCATAAATATGATCCTAATGAGTGCAGAATATCTAGATATGTGAGAGAGAGAGAGAGAGAGAGAGAGAGAGAGAAGAGATGGAAGAGCAAGAAAGGGAGCTAGATGAACTTGAAGCATTGATTGCCAAAATATTTCCCAAAGGTGTCGGTAAGTATGATGGAAAGTTGCATTTGAAATGTTTCTCTTGTAATAAGATAGGACATTTTGCTTCTAGATGCCCAAAGAGAATGGCTAAGTATGAAAGGCATGATAAGTTTGATAAGCATGATAGGAATGATAGATATGACAAGCATGAGAATTATGATAAGTCTTACAAGTCTAATCAGAAGTTTAGAAATCAGAAGAAGAGTTATTATGTTGTTGATGAAGGTGTTATAGATGAAAAATCAGAAGGAGATGAAGTTGTGTTTATTGCTATTAAAGAAGATGGACCCTTACCTGTTGATTCCACTGTTGTACTGTTGAGGAGAAGGCTTTAGCTGCTAAGATTGAAGAGAAAGATGAATGGGTAATTGAAAGCAGTTGTTCACATCATATGACCAGTGATAAAAGCAATTTTGTGAGAATGGAAAGATATGATGGTGGAATAGTTATATCTGGAGATGACAAAGCCTGTGTAATTTGTGGGAAAGGTTCTATTTCTTTTGATGGTAAGCATAACACTGATGATGTCTTGTATGTTGAAGGTTTGAAGCATAATTTTTGAGTGTTGGATAGATGGTTGATAAAGGTTATGATCTACAATTCAAGGATGGTAAATGCAAGATCTTGAATGCCTATGGTATAGAGATTGCATCTGGAACTAAGACTGAAGGTAACATTTTTTATTTGAATGCTAGTGAGAAAAGTTGTTTGATTGCTCAAATAGATGAGAGTTGGTTATGGCGTAGGAGAATGTGTCATGTGAATTTTGATTAAATGATTAAGACTAGTTCTGCACATGTTGTTAGATATTAGCCTAAGATTGTTAAGCTTGCTAATCTAGTATGTAAGGAATGTCATTTGGGTAAGCAAACAAGGATTTCTTTCAAAAGAAAATAGTATACATAAGAAAGATTGCTAGATCTTGTACATACTAACCTGTGTGGACCTACAAATGTTAGAAGTGTGCAGGGTGATAGATATTTTATGCTACTAATTGATGATTATCCTAGGATGATGTGGGTTGTCTTTTTGAAGGAGAGATCAGAAGCATTTGATGAATTCAAGATATTCAAAGCTAACGTGGGGACTGAGTCTGGATTGAAGGTGAATTTTTTGAGATCTGATAGAGGTGGAGAATTATGTTCTGGTGAGTTCAATTCATTCTGTGAGAAGCATGGGATTAGAAAACAATTATCTGCTCCTAGAACCCCTTAGCAGAATGGAGTTGTTGAGAGAAAGAACATAACTATTTTGGATGTTGCAAGAACTATGCAGATTGAAGGAAATGTTTCGAAGATTTACTGGAGAGAAGCTATTAGCACTGTTGTTTATACATTCAACAGAGTTCATATCAAAGGTGATACCGGTAAGACCCCTTATGAGTTATGGTTTTGTCTTTTTCCGACTATGATATATTTCAGAGTATTTGGTAGAAAATGTTATATCAAGAGAGATGAGGACATAGGAAAGTTTGATGCTAGAAGTGATGAGGGAATTTTCTTGGGGTATTCTACAAAGAGAAAAGCCTACAGGTGCTAGAATAAGAGACTGAGAAAGATTGTAGAAAGTGCAAATGTGAAGGTGGATGAGAACCTTGGGAAAGAGATTAGAGCATGTGGTTATGATGATGATCAACATATTATTTTAACGCCTATTCAGCCTGAAGATCCTAAGCAAAATGACCTGGTAGAGACTATTGACCCAGATGTTGATGTTGTTGGTGAAGGATTGCAGGAACCTGATAATCAAAATAATCAGAAGACTCTGAGGTATGTGAGACTAAATCATTCTGAAAATAAAATCATTGGTGATAAGAATAAAGGTGTAATGACTAGAAAAAGGTTAGCTACTGAAGAAGTATGCTTGATTTCTAAAGTTGAACCTAATGATGTTTTTGAAGCTTGTAAAGATGAAATTTGGACGAGAGATATGGAAGAAGAACTAGATCAAATTGAAAATAATAATACATGGGAACTTGTGCCTAGCCATAAGGATAAGAATGTTATTGGTACTAAATGGGTATTCGAGAATAAATTGAATGAAGCTGGTGAAGTTGTTAGAAATAAAGCTAGACTAGTTTGCAAAGGATACTCACAACGGGAAGGAATTGATTATGAGGAGACTTTTGCCCCGGTTTCTAGACTTTAAGCTGTGAGATTGTTGCTTGCTTATACTTCTTATAAAGATTTCAAGGTATATCAAATGGATGTCAAATCTGCCTTTTTGAATGGTGATCTTGAGGAAGAAGTGTACATTAAATGCCTGATTGATTTTCACTGTCAGATGATGGAGACATGGTTTGTAAGTTGATGAAAGCTCTTTATGGATTGAAACAAGCCCCTAGAGCCTGGTATGCTAGACTAGATAAATACTTGTTGAAATTAGGATTTACTAAAGGTGTTGTTGATAGTAATTTGTATGTCAAGATTGAAAATGATAACATCCTAATTGTTGAAGTCTTTGTTGATGATATTATCTTTGGTGGTGATGATAACTTGAGTATGAAGTTTGTCGGTGATATGTAGAAGGAATTTGAGATGTCTATGATTGGTGAGATAAAAAATTTCTTAGGTTTGCAAATTGCACAGACTGGAAAAGGTATATTCATATCTCAAACCAATTATGTGAAGGAATTGTTGAAGAAGTTTGGGTTAGATGACTCCAAACCGGTTGGAATTCCTATGGTGACTGGTTGTAAACTATCTAAAAATGATGAATCCCTAAAAGCTAATCAGAGTTTGTATATGTCTATGATCGGTGGACTGGTATATCTTACACTGACTAGATTGGACATTATGTATGCTATGTGTATGGCTGCTAGATATCAAGTTGATCTGAAAGAGAGACATGTCACTGTTATTAAGAGGATATTCAGATACTTAAAGGGAACTATGGAATATGGTATCCGAGGAATGATGATTTCATGATATGTGCTTACACTGATGCTGATTGGGCTGGTGGTGTTGATGACTGGAAGAGCACTACCAGTGGAGCATTCTAGCAAGAAACAAGATTCAGTGTCCTTATGTATTGCTGAAGCTGAGTACATTGTTGTTGCTAGTAATTGCACTTAGGTAGTTTGGATGAAGCAAATGTTGAAAGATATCAAAGTTATTTATGATGAGCTTACTATTATTTACTATGATAATTCAAGTGCTATTAACAGTCAAAGAATCTAGTGCAACATTCAAAGAATAAACATGTGTCAATAAAATATCATTACTTGAGAAAGCAAGTCAGTGAAGAGAAGGTGATGTTGGAGTATGTATCTACAAAGGAACAAATTGCTGATATTTTCACTAAGCCTTTGCCTGCAGATACATTTTTCTATTTGAGAGACAAGTTAGGGGTATCCACCCCTCCAAATGAGAAATATATGCATTAAGTTGCATCAATCCGGTGGAAGTCAAAGCCTTATCTTTTTATCCGGATTTGTGTGTTGGTGTTGCTCCTCTATTGGAGTAGTCTGTGTTCTGGGGAGAGAGATTCATGTTTCTATTTTGGAGAGTTTTTTTTTCTAATTTGTGAGATTTGGCATTTTTGTCAAAGGGGGAGAGAGATCATGTGAAAAAATTCTTTCTAAGTCCTGATCTTAGGGGGATTTTGCTGGAGTTTGCTGGTGATATCTTCTTTCTTTGCACTGACTATTTTTCACATTCATATGTTGCCATCAATGCCAAAGGGGGAGATTGTTGGATATTGGCATGCATTTTTGCTGCTAGGATATGTTGTTGTCATTTATGTCAACATATTCCTGTGATTTATTCTAGTGTGTTTGGTAAGATTTTTTGATTTGGTTTTGCTATTGTTGCTTTGCTGATCACTGTTTTGCTGAGTTCGGTATGTCCTCTGGTATATTCCGGTGTGATCAAATCTGGTGCTGATATTTTGGGATATTGTTTGGGATGGCCTTTTGTATCTTCATTTCAAATGGTTCATGATTTGGTACTCCGCAAGTTATCTTTCTTCGTGACAGTTGTTGATTGGTTGTGTTCTTAAGCTTTCAAATGTTGACTGATGAAGATTTGAAAAGTGGTGTTGGTGCAGTTGTTCCTGATGATTATAATATGCTTTCTGGCGTTTCTTAGTCATTTCCTATTCACTTTGTCAATTTGTAGTGATCATTGTGTGATTTTTTGGCTGTTTTTATCAACCAGTAATGATTTGTGTGTTATACAGTTTTTCTTGGTGGTGTAGCGTGTTGCAGTTGATCTTGGCGTGATTTCTGGTGGAGTTGTGCA
This sequence comes from Cryptomeria japonica, assembly GCF_030272615.1. NCBI lineage: Eukaryota > Viridiplantae > Streptophyta > Pinopsida > Cupressales > Cupressaceae > Cryptomeria > Cryptomeria japonica. The sequence continues at coordinate 327,732 of NW_026728882.1, forward strand.
TTTGGGAATTTGATTTAGGACCATGTTATCTTATGTAAACTATTATATTGGTCTGGTGGTCGATCTTTGTATCGTGCGATACAATTTTTTAATTGAGGGTTGAGGGTTTAGTCGACCTTGTTATCAAGGTTGATGAATTGTATATATAGGTGATATAGTTATGTAATTTGGGTGTCATTGTTGTGTCTACATTATCAGAGAGAGTTTTTTCTATGAACAAGTGATTTATCCTTCGGTGTTGAGTTTGAGGAGGGATTAGTGTTGCAAGGTAGACATCTGTGCTTAACCAGAACTGTAATCAAACATTTAGAGATGTTATCCTTTCAATTCATTTCTTATAAATTGTAGTCTGAATCTTATTGTAAGTCGGTGAGACTTCCTTGAGGGTTGTAGCCTTTTGGGTCATTATATTTGAGCAGTGAGCTCTAGGCAGTATGCCTAAATGCATGTGCATTCCCCATTGTAATATTTTCACATACTACTGCAAAGTATCATCTTACTGTGGGTAGGTTCCCACCATGGTTTTCCCCTTAACCGGGTTTTCCACATTAAAATCTTGGTGTTGTGTGTTGTGCTTTCAATTTGCCTATCTGTCTTATTGTTGTAGTTTATTAGATTTGTTTGGTAGTTAATTTTGTTATTTTGGTGAAGACGGATTCACCCCCCCCCCCCTCTCAGTCTTCCTTCTTGATTGTTGCTAACAACAAACATCCCCATGATTAATATCATTATCATAACATAAGAGAGTCATCTACACTTCATCAAAACAAAACGTGTAGAATGTTGTAGTCATCAAAATCATTTTTGCCATCAAAATGCCCAAAAGTACAACATTTTTTCCTTTGCCATTCTTGTCCATCATTTGGTTCATAGTTAAATAGTTTGTACCCATGTTCTCACAATTTTAATTAGTATTGCTTTCAAATTAATGTTTATTAGTTTAGATAGTTAAAGTTCGATGATTATTCACAAGCAATATATTTTTAATTGCTATTGATATATCTTCTCATTTTAATCAAGATCCTTTCATATGTCATTATACGATGATACTTAACATAAGGTCTCATTAATCCTACATCCAACTAATGAATCTAGGCTTCTTGGTTCACATTAGTTCTCCCATTGAAAACACATCTCTTCTCCATGTTACTACTTATCAAATTGCCATTAGTTTCATATCCAAAGTCATACTATATTCTAGTCGGTTAGTATTACCGAATCATGCAGTCAGTACACACAGAGAAGTCGGTATGAACAGTCTAGTCGTTATAGAAGAAAGCAGTCACAGAACATAGTATTCACTGAACTATTTACCGAGTAAAGTTTCATGGCTACCAAGAGATAAAGTTAACTCACTGAGTTGATATTCACCGAGTGAAACATTTTACCAGATACATTGAACCTGGACATGCACATGAAAATAAGTTACAAGATCGAGGCACATCTAACCGTTTTTGCATTGGAAATTGCACTATGAGATTGTGTATGATTACAAGGTCAATCTAACCTATGAGATATTTTGTTTAGTTATTCATTCGAAGATTCTTTTTGTAAGATCGAAGCAATGAATCAGATCACCGCTGTAAGAGATCTATTTATACAGCATGATTCTAGGGTTAGAAATATGAGATGCAATAAGAGATAATAGTATGTATGCATGAAGGAAGACTGTTACAGAGACATAGAGAGGTCACCGAGAAGTTATCAGTGAACAGTCGAAGAACAGAGTAAACAGAAGGGTTTACCGAGTTTCATTATGGGTTACCAAGGTATGCTACAAGCTAGGTAATCTTATTCAGAGCACATAGAATCTGCTTTAGCATTTCAGATGTAAAGTTGCAGATATTTGTAATGATTTTATTGTAACATTTTGAAGTTGTAATAGAAACCTTTAACAGGGTAAAAGACTCTAACCAAGTCTATAAACTGTAAATCCTTTAACCAGATGCTACACTTATATAGTGTTGTAAAAATCCTTTAGTAAGGTAGATCTAACTGATCTTGATACTCCTAACAGGGTAAGCTATCAGAAATAGCCAAATGTGTCTCTAACCGAGCATTCTTTATTATTGCAGTAGTGAAGTTGTGGGTGCTATCCCCACCGCAGTTTTTCTTTCTAACCAAGAGTTTCTGTGTGACAAAAATATATGTGTTATGGAGTGAATCATGTATGATTGTTATCTGTTGATTATAGTTTTATTTTATGTTACTGCACTATTCTATTTATGCATAACAGTAAGGTTATTATCAAGGAAAAGTTTTGGAGTATTGATTCACCCCTCCCCTCTCAGTACATTAGCTTTCTATATTGGGCCTAACACTCCATGTTAATAGATTTTTATGATGTTCCTTTGTTTCCTTATCTTTTCCTGAGGAATCTTCTAATGCAAATAATTACCTTCACCTAAAGTTACTACTTTTTTTAACCTTTCTTTCATAGCTTATTTAAGCTTTATTCAGTAAAGAACATAGTTGCTAATTGATAGTTATCAAGTAGGTATTCATTACTATATATCTCTTATCCTTAAAATTTATTTATAAGGTGATTTAAATCAATAATAGATTATTTAATTTAACCATAAAAATACCAATTAAACTATCTTTAATATTTACTCAAAACATCAAATTTATATTTACTAATATTGAATAACAAGGAAGAACTTCCTGGTATCTGAAATGAGGTGGCCCTCTTATTCATGAAGTACTTCACCCTAGACAAAAGGAAAAGATGGTTTCATCTGTAGATCTTCCCCATGTTGAATCATCTTGGCCACGGAGTAAGAATGAATTTTCCTTAATGGGTTTTGTCCTCTTTATCCCAATCTTTCTCTAAAGCTATTGTCAAGGATAAACCACCTCTCTATTAGGGCATCATTCATAGGTTGTATAATATCCACTAGGCATTAATCCCCTCTGGTGGGATCCCCTCAGTTGATATCAAGTCCACTTATGACCCCGATTTATATGTTGATCTTATTGTCACTCCCTCTAATTTTGGTGAAGTTTTTCATTCGGGTTCAAAAATGCGCATGAGAAAAAAACCTGCACACATGGCTAAATTTAAGGCCATTGTCACCACTAAAAAAGATTCAAATGTTAATACCTAGCCTAAGTCGCATAAGAATGTGGAGAATGTGAAGATTGTTGAGGACTCGAGCTCTAATTCTTTCTCCTCAGATGAGTCAGAATCTTCAGAAACCACTAGGTCGGATTGGTCCCTTGCTAATACTACCAATGTTGATGCTAACTCGAGCCTCTCCCCCTCAAACCCCCCCTCCCCTGTTGGGTACGGTTGTCATTGCACTAGATGTTTGACCTATCAATGACCGCTACAACCACCAGACACACAGAATCCATGGGAGGCGGTTAAGTCATTTCACAAACCCACTGCTTGTGCTGCACAGAGACCAAGGGCGCACACCTTGCAACAATCCCCCCATCAACACAATCAGGGTTTGAACCCATGACCAAGCTCTGATACCATTTGTTGGGTATGGTTGTCATTGCACCAAAACGTCGATCTGTCAATGCCTGCTACAACCACCAGAAACATAGAATCCATAGGAGGTGGTTAAGCCATGTCGCAAACCCATCACTTTTGTTGCATAGAGACCAAGGGTGCACACCTTGTAGTTCATCACCTCTCCCCCCCCCCCCCCCCTTCTCTGCTAATACCAAGCCCTTGAGTTCTATTTCAGTGCTTACTAAAATTGCGAAGGACCTTTAGTAGAGGTAGAAGCCAAGGCTAACACCTAGGTGGATGATTTAGAAAAGGAAAAAGTGTGGAAAATTGCCAATGACCTTGTTGGCCTTATGGGGCAATGCCAGGATAAGGTGGGAGGGAAGATTGATTATATGGATGCTAAGATTAAAAGGGCAGGGACCAAAATTGAGTCAAATAAAGTAAATAAATCATAAGAGGGCCTCAAAAAGAAAGTGAGGAGGTTACCCTTGCATGCAGGAATGTGGCCAATATGCAAAATGCCTCCCTTCAACCATCTAGGATGAGATGTAAAATAAAAGAGTGAAGAAGAGAAAATGCATGGAGTCTCTGGCTATGGGTTCTATCCCTATTGCATCCCTGGTTAAAGCCACCCCCGATTCGATGTTGGTCTCCTTTGGCTTTGGGATCGAGTCAAGAAAAAAAGTGTCATCTTTTGATAAAGTGTTAATTTTATGCCAAGATTGGCAATAAAAGGTACCCCCATGTAGTAGACCATTTCTTTGTGTCTGTACTGGGTGGTTGTTCTATTTTTTCTAGGTCTCAGTTTGTCTTTGTTTTTTTGGTTTTTTAGTTTAGTTGACGGCTTTCAGGTTACCCTAATAGGTTTTTTCTGTGTTTAGTGGGGTTTTTCTGCTAGTTGTACATCCCTCATGTGCTCTTGGTGTCGCTTTGTGGATATGCAATGGTATAGGCCTTATTAATCAAAACAATGAATAAATGTCTATTAATATTCACAGTCTAATGTTATAAATCAATAATTATTTTACTTATAATATTTGTATTAATAAATTTTCAATTTAGAACTTGATAAAAGATTTTGTATTGATCAAATTCCCTTCATAAAATAAAATATAGATTTCTAGTGATGGTCCTTTAGGAAAAGCATGAGCCATATTATTACGAGGATGTGAATCATTAGCAACATGAGTAGAATTATCAAAAATATCTCTCCCTGTGAGGGATCTCTCCTTGAGAATGTTGTAAATCTTCCAGCTAATCCCAGAAACACCTTTGGTCACCTCAATGATCAGCTTAGAATCTCCTTCAATGACCAATATTTTAGAGTCAATAGTGAGAGCCAATTTAAGACCCTGGAAGAGCATTAAGGCTTCGGCTAGGTTACTCAAGGATGAACCAAAATTGCCAGCATAGGCCAAAACCAAATTACCCAAATTGTCTCTTATAATTTCACCTCCCGCCGCAACCCCATTGTGGGCGGCGCCATCAAAGTTGAGTTTAAACCATGAGGGGGAAGGGGCCGACCATCTAGTGTTGAATCTCTCCAACCTTTTAGTATTGTCATAGTGGAGGAAGTTGTTAGGGAATTCCCATTTCCTAACCCAACTGCAATCCATCTCCAAATGGGCGTTTTGTGGGCTTTTCCATTTGCAGACCAAAGCATTTCATCTTATGTTTGTAATTGATAGGAAGAGAACATTAATTAAATTTATCACTAATAAATTGGATTTGAAATTTTTAATAAGAGGTTTTATGTAAATGTTATATTCTTCAGAGAGAAAATTAAGATGAGTTATTTGAAATGTAAATTGATTGATCATCAAATCGGACATTATTTTAGTGGTAGAGCATCGTAATAGTGAATGAGTGGTCATGTGTTGCTCCTCGTTTGTCCAAGTGAAATATTGTAATGGTATTAGAGCTAGAATATAGTAGCCTCTCAAACATCTACTTTGTGATTTAAAAGAATATTGCAAAATGAATATAACTATTCAAAAAGACAATTATTTAATTAACTAAAATTATTCTTCTATACAACTATTATAGTTAATTTTACTAAAAATAACATTCAAAAATTTTAATCTATTCAAAAAATTCAATTTTTAAAAATATTTTAAATTAAAAAAATCATAAAAATGAAATATAGGATTTAAAGTCTGAAGGAAACAGGGGGGAGGGTGGGGGAAATGAGAGGAAAATCAGCATACCTTTTTCACCAATATCTTAATAAACAATAAAAGGAATAATTATATTTGATTAATTATAGAGAAAAAAAAAAGGATTCCATTATACATATTGTTGTAAAGCGTAGAATATTTGGTGACGTAATTCCAATTACATAATTCCTATGTAGGTGCTTGCAATTTACGCTGAAAATACTAGTGGACGGTGACGATACTTATTCACTTCCAACAAAGTCCACAATTTTTATTCACTTTCAAATTTTTATTAAAAATATTTCCAAAAACAAAAACTGAACTGTGGCTGGCAAGTCAGTAGGCCCATCGCCTCTTATCTTCAAGGGGAAAAATTAAGAATCTTCTTTTTTCTCCTTTTCGCTATGTTTGGCAGGAAACACGTCATATGTTTAAGGAATGATCCAATCTCTCTGTAGAGATAAGATTTCATTAGATGGCTAAGGAATCTATGTTTTTTGAGTAGATCCATTGTAGATGGACATTTTTGTTGTCTATTTAAGTTACAAGTCGAAAAGAAGTAGATAAGGAAATTGGTCTCAAAATTGTGAGCATCAGAAGTGCAATGGCTAACAAGAATGGCATAGATGTAACAGAGTTTGCCCATTTTGCAAATCCCGACTGCTAAGATTTTTTTCTTTCGTTGAAATTTGATTTTGCTCTTTTTTTTTAACTTGTTTTGAATGGTGTGTTCTCTATCTTACGCTTTTTCAATTATTTTTAATGGAGAAATCTGAAACCTTTTCAACTTAAAAACCTAATCTTCTATTTTGATTGTTATAACTACCTAGAATGTACTCATCTATTAATGTTAATTGTACTGTTATTAGCATTACTTTATGTTTAGAGTAATTCTAAACTTCCCCTAAACAGCACCTGATTTTTAAATTGGAGGATTATATATAAATCCTAATTACTACAAGGTTGTTGTTGTTATGTATATTGATATGATGTAATGGGCGATTGCAGGGAAGATCCGGTGCACAGGAGATGCATCGCTGGAAGCCTAGTGAATGTTTTATACCTCCTTGAAGCCCAGGGCATAGTACGATAGTGATAGCACTACTCTCACTAGAGTGATGCAAGTGCATGTTTCACATATGCATATGTATATTTGAACAGTAATGTATCAATATCTTTTTCTTTCACATACTTATATTATAGAATTATAGGCACGTGTGAACGTGGAGGTGCAGAGTAGTGTGTGATTGGAAGGTTTGTTATCTTATGTGCAAGCATTTATAAGTAAATTGTTAGACACAATGCACCACTGAGAGGGGGAGGGGGTGAATCAATGGTTCTCAAATCTCTTTCTCTTTTGTAGTCTTATGTGAGCATACCGGTTGATAGATTTAACTCAATGTAGACTTACCGGTTAAGAAGGAGACTAACTTAAATGCAAACACACTCACAAGGGGACATCACATAACACCAGTATATACGAGGAAAACCCAAGATGGGAAAAACCTTAGTGAGCAATGTTGCTGGAGTCTACTACTCCAATCCAACCTCACAATAAACACAGTTACAAAGTTTAGGGTACCAACCCAAGGAGCACCAACCCCTACCTGATTTATGGGCTACAACCCAAAGGAGCACCAACCCCTAACTTTAGGGCACCAACCCAAGGAGATACAACCCCTGCACCGAGCTACAACTCGGTGTACGCAATATAAACATCAAATACATAAGTAGTTATCTTGTTACAAGTGAATCTTGCAACCATTATATATATCTTTATCTGTCGGTGAAATACCTTCTTTGCTTCACCGACTCACTTCTCTGTTGCTTCTTTGCTGGTACACCCTACCAGTTTATCTCTCTTCTGAATTGCTCTCACTGCTCTGCTCTTCACCAATCCAACTCTCTGTCGGTTCTTTGTCTATCTTCTCTGCAGTCTTCTTCACCTCTATTCTGTCGGTATGAGTACTACCAATTCTTCTCTCCAACCAATTGAATGCTTCAACCAAGTTCTCTCTCACTCCCACTCTCTTCACAGATGCTCGATGAGCACTTGGCTGATTTGCTCTTACTTGCAGAAGTCTTTTACTTCGCAATCACACCATCTTCTTCTCTTCAGTAGCAGCAACCATTCTCTTCGGCCCCCACACTTATAGCAAGGTTTTCCCTCCATAAACCAATTCAAAATCCAGGCGGTTAGCATTTCCTCACCTTCCTCAAGGAAAACCAAATCCAAGCACAATCTGATCTTTCTGACATCTAATTGCATAGCTCCGCCATTTTCGCATCTCCTAGATCACACCTTTATCTTTGGCGACTTGCTTTTTTACCCTCATAGTTGATCCCTCAATCAATCACAAAATTTTGGTCGTTTTGTTTTCTCCACCGCCTTGATCTTCTGAATCACTCTTAGCTGACTCGTAGTTGTCTTCCATACCTCGAGCCTCAAACCCCTACAATAGCTCTGCAACTTGTCCCGTGATTTGAGTGACATGTCATTAAAGTTGACCAACCCTGCAACAACCCTATCGATGTACATTCCATCTTTATCCAAACACGTGTTCGCCACGTTGACTTCATGTGACATCCATATCGACTAACTGCCAGCTTGGCACTTCATGTTGGTTCAAATGGGATCACCGATCAGCTACTCAACCGGTTCCTTTTTCTTGCCGATTTGTTAACCTCGTCGATGTCACACATTGTACTGGTAACCTTATCATATCTGCATTTTGCACCTTGCTCATATTACAAGTGAGCTTTACATACCAGTCATCACTCTTGATGATATCAGTCATCATCCTTCACTAGACTCCTTCATCGGTCAAACCATTCTTCTAAGACTATATCTTCTCAGCCTGCCTTCTCTGTCGGTCTAGTGCATAACCCTGATCTCATGCACTTAAGGCATTCCCTCAGTTCACCGATGGATCTAGAGTGATCCTTCAAGTACTTTCCTTTACCTATTTACTCTTATCCACCAAACTATAATGTACTTAATGCATATAGGGGATAAGCTTTACTTACTTGGTGGAGGAACACCTTGTCATCTGCTCATGTGGGTTCCCTGTTTGTGCAGCATATTCTCAAACAGACATATGTGAACCAGTGTTAGCACATACACTGTCAGTCATTGCTTCTCATGATGACTCCTGTGGGAGTCCTTGTTGTTCAGCAACCTCACAGCATACCGGTGACCTGTTCAATCTTCTCTTTTGGTATGGATGTGATTCAAATAACATTCTGCCTCTTCATCATAAACAACTGCTCAAACACCTCTCTTATCTCATCACACAAGCCGGGCATTATCTTGTGTGCAGGTGACTCCTGAGGTCATATTTCTTATATTACCGGTGTTCTACAACACAAGGTGATATCCAAGATATCACATCTTGTACTCCTCCATTGCAATGTTGCACGTACATCTCATCTACCAGTGGTCATCCCATACCGGTTGACATCAATGACAACACAATGCCAACATAAATTTTATTTTTAATTTTATATTACTATCTAAAAATAATAATATAATAAATGTTTGGATACATGCATTTCATTTAAAATTTGTATTTGTATTTTTTATGATTTTAAATATTATATGTTTCAATATTTGAAAGAAGAAAAATAGCATATAAAAATATCTTAATATATAAACATAGTTATTAGTGAAAAACAATATAAATTTGTACAAAAACAAATGAACATATTTTATTTTATCACTTTGAGAATGCATATATTTCTATACAATTAGCTCTACATCATTGCTTTTATACCAATTCGTATATGCCTACCTTTCTCCTATTTATCACACCTACTTATGCACCTCTCTCAATTTTGTTTCTTTCTACCTAGATTTGACCATCATATTATTCTTAAATAAGTCTATGTTTACGGTGATAATCGTGTGAGTGTGAACTTGTTCCCTTCCGACTTGAAATTAAAGCTCGAAATTGAACAATATTGACACTCTTAATCCTTCTATTTTAAAAGTAAATTGATATTTATTTTGTTACAATATATATTATGTAGTAGAAGTGAAGTATATTCAATTATGTCATTATCATCATCGAGAATACACATGTCCTCTCTTTCATACTAGAAAATTAGAGAAATTAACAAAAACAAAAATTAAATTTGGTGTAATGTAAAGACTGAAATACATGTATTTATAGTTCCTTGCCTATTATTTTTTAACTTGATCAATTTCAAGGAGTTTATTTGGAAGAAATTTTCTCCCTATGATGAATCATATTGCTTAAAATATTTAGAAATATCATATTAGTCCTAATCATTTGAGAAAATTAGAGTAGAATGTTATATATCACAATAAGTTTTAGTAAAAATTATCATTATTTGCATTGGTGAATACAAACATAGAGCATAGATTCCATAATTGCCTCATATGTTTAGAACATATATACATGCATATTCATTTCATATTTATCTACTCTCTTTAATCATTTACAAAAAAAATCAAATTTTTTATTTAAAAACACTATTAAATATTTGATTAAATCTAGATGTATTTATCTTATACTTAATTCAAAATTTATAATACCTTTTTATATCTAGTGATTTTTACCCAGAATCTTAATAAAATTATTATTATTATTTTGGCTCAGTAAAAGGTCAAGGCTAGATAAAATTAAAGTAAGACCGATTCGAAACATTAGAGTCATGATTTTCAGAGAGACTATAAAAGTCATAACCAAAAAGGACCAAAATTGTCCCATCAACAAGAGATAAAAGCTACTGCAATGAGTATAATAGGCCACAAAATTAAAAACCACAAAACTGAAACTTCTACAGACAAGAAGCTAAACCAACTAAGGGTCTAGATAGTATAAAACATGCTATAAAAACACTATCATAAAGCCTATGAAGAGAGGGATTTGTATCATGTGATTAACAAAAAGAAACAGGGGCACCTTTGAACTTGTTAATCCAATGCATCTTGATGGGAAGAGGAAGGTTGGGCATGTCTAGAGGATGGTCCAAGAGAGAAGGCCATAGAACAATAAAATTACTATTCTTAATAATAAAGCATTATGTTAATAAAATAAATTGAATATTTTATAATTCTATCTTTCATAAATAATTACTCTTATATTAATTTTTTTCTCTAATATATGGGTAGGAGAAGAAATACAAGAGCATAAGTGGCATCCTATATAATATAATTATATTAGTTAAGAAATCAAAACATTAAATCTATAATATGTATATTGAACTATTTTGTTTAGTTTATTTTTTACACTACGAGAAATTTATAGGTATGTAGATTTCTTGCTAATTGGAATTATAATTTATGATTGGATATTAAAAGTATAAGCTTCCACTAGAGCATAACCAAAATTAATTATTCCAAATCACCATAACTTTAACCCCTGAACTTTGTAGCAAGTGACCACTAGAGAAACAATGACAACTGCACCAAGATTTAAGATCTTAAAATATTAATGCCTACTTGAAAATATGCAAGACACAACAAAGTTAGAAAGAGCGTAATACAGACACATGCTCCATGTTCAACATAAAGAGATAACACTTAGGAGCTTAACTTTAAAGAAATCATTACTATTTAATTTAAAATACTCTACAATTCTTGGGAGATTCATAAAACCCTTGACTGACAGTATCTGATCACCTTGATCCAACTCTACCCCCACATTAGCCAAATGATCTCCTATAAAATGTGTTTCTCTATAGCAATGAACCACTACATAATCATCAAATTTGTCAAGACGTTTCAAAATATCCGAGAAAATATATCTAAGCCTCCAATTCAAAACTTGTTTAGAGTTAAGGGTGTTGATTATAACTTGAGAATCCCCTTCAATGTGAGACTTATCAATATGAAAGGACAAAGCTAACTATAAACCTTTATATAAGGCAATAGCTTTTGCAATGTTGTTTGTATCTGGATGCAGTCTTAAAGCCAAAGTTGTGATGAAATACTCTTTTCTATTTCTAATGATGCAACCAGCTCTTGAAGGACCTAGATTTCCTCTAGCTTCCCCATCAAAATTTACCTTTAAAAGCCCTAACTAAGGAGGTTTCAACTTAATATCCTTCCTTACTGATTTGGATGGAGCATTTTGTATAAGGATCCCTTTGAAAGGAAGAGAAATGTGCAACCAAATATTTAAGACATTGGAATCTACAGAAGTGAACACATAACTAAGATTATTTGATCTTGAAGTATATGCTTTAACATATTCTAAAATTGAGGCCTCAATCTAAAGATTAACTTGATGAATTGACTGCTTTTGTTTCCTAAAAATTCTCTTATTACATTCCCAGCATAAATTTCAAACAATAATTGGAGGAGAAACCCTCCAAATTACAAAGAAAGATTCTTTGTGAAGGATGGGCCAACCTTCAAACAAGTCAGGCAAAGTATTAGACATGGGAGATGACCAATTCAATTTTTGACAAAGCCGACTCCAACAAGATTATGCAAATGGGCAATTTAGAAGTAGATGATCTCTACTCTCAAGTTGAGAATTATAAAAGACACAGTTAAATTCTTGTGCAATCCCCAAATCAACTAGTCTAGAACTAGTCAAGATCTTATTATTTAGAGCCAACCATGTGAAAGCTCCTGCTTTGGGAAGAACTATTTCATGTCAGCAAAATGAGAAGGCACGATGATTTTTTCAAATGTCTTGCCACCTTAAGGATAAGTAACCCTATTTAACTAAATATTGGTCGATTTTGTTTTGGGTCCAAACCAAAAAAGCAAAATCATTGCTTAAGAATTGTTGTCTTTCCTTCAAAATAATGGATAGGAGATATTTTTGGGTTTAAGGAAAGTTTAAGTGATTGAAATATTTCTATTGATAGATAACTAGACCATTTGTGAAATACTTTAATAAATAGTTTTGAACATGAGGACCCCAAGACCGTAACAACACTTGGTTGGCTTGAAAAATCTCTTTGTTTTGGTTTAATTTACAGGATCTATTCCAAGAATCATCCCAAAATTTGGCTTTATCACCAGCCTTGATAACCCAAGATAAATATGGTAGAATTACTTGTCTACACTTAACAATAAAACCCCACATATTTGATCCTTTTGGAGGATTTGCAACTGTAAAAAATCTCTCCGGCTGATTTGAATCCAAGTACTTAGTGTAGACACATAAAAAATTTCATTAAAATGTCCTCATAATTAAACTTAATTTTTCCCATTATCAGGTGGATCCTTATTATTATATTGTTGGTTAACGGATTTATCACCTAACTCTATATTCTCACACCCACAAAAGGTGACAAATGTAAAAACAGTTGAACTAGTCTAAACAAACTAATTACGGATTGGTTCTCTACTTATTTTACAAGGTGGCAGCTACCTTCTGATGATATTCAATGAATAGAAATTAACTAAAATTGTTTTAACCAGAAAGAAAATAAGGAAAAGAGCTTTTAACTAGAAAGCTTTGAAAAGGCATGCACAATATATAAATACTTTTTAGATTTTCCGAGATTCTGAAACAACTAGGTCACTACAAAATACCATTCAAAGATAAAATTTTAGTAGCAATGAAAAAACTAAAAACATTCACCACTTCAAATATAGATGCATCCACAAATAACTATTCAAAATAACAAAAGGCATTCACACACCATAATTCAAATATTACGAATATCTGAAGCCTCCAACAAATTTTATATATTCAAAACAAGAAATAGAAATATGTTTAAAGAAGTTTTTGTTCTTAAGAAAAAAACAAAGTTTGCCCAAAAAGATCCTAAAATGAAAATAAGTCCAGCTATTTAAAACATTTAGAAAAAATGGTTTCTTGAAGACAACCGTTATTTTTAAAATAAGTATTTTTGGATTCCAAGCCAATATTCAAGAAAAGCAATTAAAATAGAAAAACTATGAAACTGCCCCTGTCTATTCAACTTCCGATTCATTATCACCAACGATCTCCACCTCCTAGTCAGAACGTGCCACCTCTTGAGCTTTAAACCTTTGTTTGTACTCACAATACCTATTCACAATCAACTCTAGGTTTGGATCTTCTGGTATTGTTGTGATGCATGATCGTGTTCTCCATTTTGAGGTCAACCAGTCAGTGGTGGCAATGTTTTTGTGCATCTCATCCATCTCAGTTTCAAAGGTTCTGGTGTGCATCTGCAAGTGACACAATCCCTTGAAGGATTTTAAAGAAATATTTTGAGGATCCCTGATGTTATTTTGGTAATTCTCTTTGAACTAGCCCATCATTTCACCAAGTTCCCATACACTCTCCTAAAATCTATCCATAAGATCAACATCCAAAGCACAAAGATTATTTTTTATTTTTAGCATATCATTCAAATACCGCTTTAGGGCATCATCAATGTCACTGATATAGTCATGGTAGATCCTTTATTTCCACTCCAAGGCTTCTCACCAGATAAGATCAATTTCTTTAGGATGTGCTACTAAATTTTTGATCATCAGAATGGCAAGGTTTAATGTGGTGATCTTAGTAACTTCTTTCGAAAGAACAAATATGCTCCCATGTTCTTTTCTAACCTATTGTAGCTCAGCTAACAATTCCTTTCTTTAATTCCAAATATTAACATATAACACCTTGAACTTGTTAATATAACTAACACCAATCCTATACATTTCATCTATCCATTCAATAACAGCATTAGCATATCCTAAATTACCTTTGACTTTTTTTACAATATCTGGATCAAGCCCCTACACATGTGAACTTGAAGCCTCCCCAATTGCATGATTTATAATAGATGAAATGAAATCCTTCAATGACTGCACTTGGGATTGTAGCTCTAGATTCTTCTTCTTCTTCTCTTGAGCCCTTTTAACAATGCATGGATTGAAATAGGATCAGCGATCTCTAAGAGCTGGTGACTAGATACAGGATCAGAAATGATTTCAGACATTATCTTGTCCTTTTCAGGCTTACGAGAACTCTGTAACAGCAGTACAACCGCATCTATCTCACTGGAAACATGAGTGGACACTTTCCTTTTCTTCTCTGCCTCTGTCTTTAGCCATGCTAGAGAGGTTCTTTAAAGTCCTAACTCTTTATTTACAATGTTGGGGGTATCTTGCACAGGAGAGGAGGGCATTTCAACAAAATTTGAAAAAAGAATGATCATCAATTATCTGTTGGTAAATACCTTCAGAATCAACAAGAGGAGAATTCCCTCTAGATAGTGTAGCTTTGTCATCCCACTCACAAGTTGATTTTAGCCTAGCACCAATTTCTTCAGGCTTCTCCTGATCGCCGCCTGACTGAGAACCTCGAGTTGGTAACCTATCTGCAGATTTGGTTGTTGATGTTGTAACAGGGGAAGAGGAAACTACTCTTATCTCCCTATGAGATGATGACCTTTGGCTTTGTGAGGAGATGACATGTTCTTTCCACTTGCCACTTAACCAGTCAGATGTTCTTCTCAATATTGGAGTAGTACAAACCATTAGGTCTGAGACCTCCTCTTTGGACCAATCAACTTTTGTGGGGGCCACATTGACAAGAGTATGATACTCTGGGTCCAAAATGACATCATCTTGTATCATGTCATCAGGGACATTGAAAGAGACACCAAGAGTATGAATTTTCTCCAAAGAAAGTCTCATAAAACTTCTTTTGAACACGTCAACATCATCTAAACAATCTTTCTAGAAATCCTCGAGTTCAGGTTGATGCATATAACCCTTGGCTTCATACAAATTATTCTTCACATATCCCTTGTCATCAAAATTATTTCTAAATGGTAGAGGTTGAAAATGAAACTTCTCTAGAATGCTTTCCACAGCCTTAGGGGCGCCATTTGTTTTGCAAGAGAAATGAGGTGTGGAGAATGGGAAGGAGTGTGTTTTATTTCTCATGTTAAGATACTTAACACTCACCACAACCATCTAGTGGCAAACTTCCAAGAAAACAATATAATCAGATGGTTAACAAGGAAATTTCAACAGGGTCTTTTCAAAACCCCCAATCCTAAGGTATGTGAACCTATCAAATTGGGTGAAGAAACTTCCAAACTACATTACAAAGGTTGTAGAGTCACGATAAATCCATAAACTAGGGTTTCCTTCTATTTTTATAACCATACCCATCAAGAATACATCATTGACATAGGAAAAAGCCTACATACCCTTATGCATAGTGAGCTGGGGAAATTTCTGATAGACGAGTGTATATGCAAGGAGAGGATGATGCAATTCCAACCCCGACCAAGCAGACTCTTGACTAGCTAGTATGAAAATCAAGTACGAACACATATGAAAGGAAAGGGATTGGTAGAAATTCCACAATTGTTCATGCAAATGAGAGCTAATGATGGAAACCCAGTCAATAAAACTCCCGGGAGCACAAATCACTAGGATAAAATGGCACATCTAGAATTTAAAAGAATCAGTGCAAGCACTCCCTACAACACAATGTAGAAGAACTATAATGTCTGCAACTTCATCCTTAAAATGAATTCTTTTCAATTTGGTGGGCAATTGAAACTTACCTCCTTTTTCAGACTTCAACCATTTTTTAGCAATGTAGTTCATACATCAAAATCCATGCATTCTGAAATACTCTTCACCAACTAGAATGGACATGTCTTTAGAGGCTTTCCTCTCATGTAGGTACAAAGCGTGAGAGATGCTTTCAACATTAATTTGTGCTAAAACCCTACCCCTGTCTTCTCGGATTTCTTGTGTCTCTAGGTTGTATCTTTTGAAGCATGCAATAATTAAATCTACACAAGCCACGATAGTTGGAAAACTAGCTGCAAAAGCCAAGCCACACTGAAGAATTATTTCCTGCAATAGAGCTCCCCTATCTCCTTCAAGCTCTTATAGGAAAGTCTCTAGGTTCAATAGTTCAACCTATGTGTCTCACACACTTGGCCAGTGGTTTTGTATCACACTTTACATGGAAACAAGCTAGATAATGCACTTTTTTAAATTCAAAAATGAGAGTTGGTTCAAAACTTATTTTCCACCTCGTCTTTGTTCTTGAGTGATGTGACATGCCTTAAATGTTCCTTTTACTTCACCATTTAAAACGGTCTTTTATTTCAGCTTGTTCCCACTGAGAAGGAAAACAACATTAGTTTGTACAACAACTTGACGCAAAGGCAATGCCCCAAGACCTAGGTGATACTTACAAGTTGCTCTGTTGGGGAAAATATGAGCTTATGAACCTACGGTCGGGACTTACAAACTTTCCACAACTCCCGCTAGAGTTACTAAAGCACAAGACAATGGGAGATCGGGCGATCGGATACTTTCAGAAATTTCTAACCTCGTGACAAGACTTCAAAAAGAGACACCTCACGTGAAAAGACTTTGAAAAGAGACACATCGCGCGACAAGACTTTGAAAACTCATAAAGCTCGCGAGAAGGAGCTTGAAACATGAAGCGATAAAGAAACACTTAGAAAAATTTAGATGGCGGTTCCAAAAATTAAAAGGGGGGCTAGTTCATATATAATAATATTATTATTAATTATTTCATTCTTCATTATATTATAATATTCATATACATTATTATTCTTCATTCATAATTATTCATCAAATCTATTCAGTATTTATTATTCTTCATTATCTCATAATATTTATATTATATTATTCCTCATCTAATCCATTAATATATTATATTATTAAAACCATTTTCCAAACCTCCTACATATCAACTTCATCTTCTATTTATCATCTCCCACTCCTCTCTATTTCACTCACCTATTGAGTATGGAATAAATACTTACACCCCAAAACCAATATGTTTATCCCACATTCATCCTATAGCTTGGATCCACCCTAAGAATATCTATAAAAATGCAGCCCCCTCTCTCATTTGAGGCTATCTAGCAATCTAGCAATTAGTTCACTTTTGCATTCTTCTTATCTTGCATTTTGCTTTCTTTAGCTTTCTTTGCATTCATAATCTCAAATCTCTAATAAACCATAGCTTATTGTGTGTTCTTCTGAGAGACATATTATCTAAATAAGATCTTGATTTAAGGAGTTCAATGGAGTATCCATGTGTGTTTCTAGTTTAGATTTCAATTCGCATGTGTGTTTTGGTAGGAAAAGTTCATTGTTGGATGTTGGAAACAAGTTTGAATCTTTGATTCAAACACCCCATTTCCTCCATCTACACTTAGCTTTAATGACTTGGGCCCATTTCGAAGTAGACTTTGAATATAAACTCCATACTAATGTTTCCCCAAGATAATATTTTTGTCCTCTAAATGATGAATACTTGATCCTCCCTCCCATTTAGATCTACAAATGTTTTGCCAAGAAACCAAAGGTATTTTTGACTTGTTGTCAATATTTCCCTTCCATTAAAAGCTTCTCAAATCTTTTTTAATTGTATGAAGAACTCATTTAGGTCTTGAAGAATTGACAAGATGAGATTGGGGATTGTACTTAACACTGATTTGATCATGAGAAGGCAACCTACTAAAGATAACCATCAATATTTCTAGGAAGAAACTTTATTGAGAATAGTTGACTAAATATGCTTCCAATAACTAGCCTTGTTTGGCCCATGAAAGAAGGGAACTCCTAAATATTTGCATGGAAAAGAATCTTGTTTAAAGCCCAAGAATTTCTGAAGAACTTTGCAAACTTGAGAAGATGTATTGAAAAAGAAAATGTTGGAGTTACCAACATTAATTGTCTGTCTTGAGAATAAATAGTACATCTCTAAGGTTGTTTTAATAGTGGAGGCCTCTAACATAGATGCCTCACCAAATAAAAAAAGTGTCATCTACAAAAATAATATGAGTTGTTATCAAATATGTTTCAAGAATCTACACCCATTTCCATCTGTTGATAATGTGTTGATTGTGGATCGACCTACTTAAACCCTCTACTAGGATAATAAATAAGAAAGGAGAAGTAGGATCTCCTTGACGAACTCCCTAGGAGGCGGAGAAGAAACTACAGGGGGAACCATTCATTAGAACCAAAAAAAGTTCCCCTGAAAGATAAGAAAGGATCCATTTACACCATTTACCTTTGAAATCTATTTTCAATAGAACTTGAACAAGGAAATCCTAGTTTAACCTATCATATGCCTTCAACATGTCTAGTTTTATAATCATAGAGGATAAACTATGAGTGAAAATAAAATGGAGTATTTAATGAGCTATCAGATATCCTTCCACTGTGTCCCTACCTAGAACAAAACCACCCTTCTCTTGTGAAACAATCTTCGGGATAATAGTGGCTAGTCTTAATGAGATGGCCTTTGTGAAAATTTTATACACAGTATTACATAAAGATGTTGATTTGAAATTAGCAAAAATTTTAGGATTATTTACTTTTGGAATTAGTGCAATGAAATTTGTCTTGGATTGTTTGAGGATGGAAGCACTTCTCCTAGATTCCTCCAAGGCATTCAAAATATCTCCACCTATGAACTCCCAACACTTCTAAAAATAAATTTAGTTGTAAAGCCATTTGGGCTAGGAGCCTTATCCAGAGACAATAAGAAGACTATTTTCTGAAATTCTTGAAGAGAGAAGGACTAGCTTGGAAAAAAAATATCCTAATTTGTGAGCATTCATGGGATTCCATCAAGAATTGTAGATTGAATTTGGCAGTTGAGTTGAGGTCTATTATTAGAAAGAAGATGAGATAAAAAGTTAAATACTTCAATTTGAATAATACTCTCATCAAAAATAGTATTTCCATTGCTATCCTGAATCTGAAAGATTGACTTGTTATGATTTTTCACCTTTGCTAAAATATGAAAAAAAAATTGTGTTACGATCACCCTCCTTAAGCCACATATCTCTAGATCTTAGCCTCCAATAAATTTCTTCTCTTTTTAAAACTTCATCAAGATTGTTTCACAAGTTATTTTGAAGATCATATGTTTGACCTGAGAGACCATAGTGGATGATTGTATCATTAATATCATTCAATTGAACATCAAATTTGCTTTTTCTTAAAAAATATTCTTGAAATAACAACAGTTCTACTCCTTAATTTTTTTTTAGCAAATTTCAATTTTTGTGAAAGCTAATACTTCCTAGTTCCAAGAAAAAAAGGAGATTGACTCCACCAAATTTTAAGGAGAGGAAGAAAATAAGGATCTCTAAGACAAATATGCTCAAATTTAAAGTGAGGCTTTGGTCTTTTAAAATTACCCTGAGAAGGGATGGATAGGTAGACTAGGAAGTGACCTGAGCCTAAAATTTTAAAATCTGGGAAATGAAATGTCCCTTGTCAACAATCCATTTTGGATTAATGAAGAACCTGTCTATTTTTTTTGCTATATGAAGGAAGCCTTTTCTTTTGTTAGTCCAGGGGATAGAACCATTAAAAGGGCGGCAATCATAAAAGACCATTTTGAGATGTACAAACTCTCTGAAGTCATCCATTGTTTTTAAACTAGGGGAAATGGAACCCTTTTCATCATCCAAGGACAGTATGGCATTAAAAACCCTACTACTATGATCACTTCAATCCTCGTGGAGTATGGGACTTGAGATAAAGATGTCCAAATATTTTTCTTACTTACAATAGAGCTATGTCCATCAACATTTATTAGCAAAAAGGAGAGATAAAAAAAGGACACTTTCACCAAAAGCTAGTTTGCATTTGAGTTGACTAGAGATACCTACACCCTTGATTTCCTCACCAAGATAGCCATGCCTTCAAAAGCACCAATTGAAGGAGATTGGGCGGCTGACCAAAGATGCTAGTTTTTGAAATAATCATTTGAATGCTTAGATGAAATCTTTGCTTCCTAAATTAAAACCACATTCACCTCACAATTATCGAAATTAATTTTTAAGAGGAATCCTTTGTTAGGGGCATTGATGCCCCTAACATTCTAGGTTAGAAGTTCTATTGTATCCTTAGAGAGAGATATGCCCTCCTAGACCCTGAATACTACTTCATGATGAAGATTGAAGCCACTTAATTTGATTTACTTGGCTTGAAAGTGAAATAAAGCATAGTCTAAATACTAACAACAATTTCATTTTTAGTTTTCTTCCTCTTAGGAGGTTATCCTCTATCTCTTTTGATTTAGAAAGGTGAATCTTTTGGTTTCTCATATTCGCATTCTCATATTTGCACTAGGAAATAGACATTTTTTTAGCAAACAATGAGAGATCATCTTGAGATGTAGTCAAGAAAGAACCTTGGGTATTCTCATTCTCGTGGAATTCCTCAACAACTAATTCTAAAATTTTGTTTTCTATTACTTGCAGCATCCTAAAATTGTACCCCTTGTAATTTTTTATTGCATTTGGGTCTTCGACTTAGTGTTTGCACACCTTGGCCTAATCGGAGACCTAATTATGCTCATACATGTCATAAATACCATCTAGCTCAAAGATGTACCTCATTGCCACCTTGATCCTACCCCAAAATAGGACAAGACCAAGGCATGGTGCCCTAGTCCTCACCAGGACTAGGGCATGGTGCCTTGGTCCTCCCTAATGGGGACCTATTTTGGACCCCCTGTCCTATCTCAAATTTGAGTGAGAAAACATCCCTCCATTTTGGGTCATGTTAGAAAATTAAATCATTTTCCCTTCAAGAAAATATATAAGAGGGATTTTCCCTCTCATTTGATGATCATCAAGAATCCACAAGCACACACAAGAGGTCTTCAAGCATCCAAGAGATCAAGCATTCAAGCACTCAAGAGAAATTGAGAATTTTTGGTCTTCCTTCAAGCATTGGAGTTGCATTAGAGTCAAGATTTCAAGTATTTAAGAGGCGATCACTATCCTAATTCTTGAAGTCCTAATTCCATGTGGAGGCAAGAAAAAATTCACAAGGTATAAGCATTTCATTTTCAGTCAATTCAACACCCCCTCAAAGAGGAGGATTTCTACTTTTAGTCATTTCAATTACATTATTTCAACCACTTGGTTAATTCCAAAATCAAGGTTTGACCTAAAGTCAAGCCCATATCACCAACACATTTCCCTTTCCTTCTATGTGCAAAAAAATAGGTGTGCATCTCTCAGGATAAGCTTCAAACACAAAGACGAAAAAACCCTTTTCGAAGATCGAAAATTTCAAAGGACCAAGAGTGGGCATCCTGGTCCCTACACACGATCCCTGCTACTTTTGGTAGTTTTCATAGAGCAGCTCTGAATCATCTCAGACTTCTCAAATCCAGGTACATGAAAAAATCCTGAATTTACAACTCACCGTTTTCTCATATTTGTCTTCATTTCTTGCACTTAGTCTTAATTCAACTAGTCAACTTACAAAAGAGGTTCAAACACATTCCATCTAAATTAATTTTCTTAATATTCAATCCTAATCTGGTTAGTGACTGAATCTAGTGTATTTTCCCCCTCTCTTGAATGTAAAGGCATCTCCCCATCCAAGCAAAAATAAGTGATTTGGTGATTTCTCCTTCTATCTTGCAAATTGTCAAGTCACCTAATTTTCCCCTTTACACTACTTGAAGAAGGAGCATTCCAACCAAGTTCTCATAGTTATCTTCTTGAGAGAAATTATTGAAATCCTCTCTTGTCATACCGAAAGGAAGTTTCCTTTTGAAACACCAATACTTTAATTTTGAGTCAATAGATCTTCCCACCCCCTAGGAAAATAAAGATGAAGGTGTATGCAAGAAGAGCTTGGAATCTAAAAAGAAACCTATCTTTATGACCAAATGGAAAGAGAGAGGGAGACCTCAAAAAATCACAAGGGAGTGAAAAACCAGAAAGTGTGAGGGATTTTATAATCCATCAACAACGCCAATGAAGAAGGAGAGTCATTTATCCTCGTAGGAAGAAAAACTTCTTAATTTCCAAAACTCCTTATAGGAGTGGAAAAAATTACACAATATTCTATATCTTCCTATCTAATATCGGAAGGGAGAGTGTATTTTGCGCCCCTCATAATTTTAATATCAAGAATTTGATAAGCCTAATTTTGAGATGAGATGCCATGATCACTAGCAAGAGTTGTGTAGTTTATCTCAAGTAAAGAAGGGGTATCTTGAGAAAAAATTTCACCCATTAGAGACTGGAATTGATTCCCATTAAAATAGAAAATCGATCTCTTAAGATGATCTGAAGTGTCTGAATGGTTAATTTCTACTGGTTGGGGATTGTTCCCATCATTCTTTGACAAATCCTGAGAGGTATCCCTTGTCAAATGCATGTTTTCTGAAGACTTCCCAATATCTAAAACCACTTTCTTAGAAGGTTAATTAAGCTAGGTATCAGCAATAACCTTGAGGGCCATTGGTAGTATCATTGTCATAGGAACAGGAGAGGGTATTTTAAGAGCACAAGACTCAGCCTTAGTAGAGGGATCTTTGCAGACTCGAATATATTCTCCAACATAATTGTCATGTAGAAGAAATTAAAACACCCCAAAGAATCCAATCTAGAGGCAACTAAATTAGGGGCATCAATGACCATGCTCTATTCCCATAAGCCATATGGGAAAAAGAACAATGTTGTGTCACACTTTTACGAAGGAAGTGGCCAACACAACTAAAACTATTTAACTTAAACTACATAAAAGTGACATTTCAAAATTAAATTTCAAAATGATGTAAACTAATCAAATATAGAAATATCAGTAAAATTTATGTCTATTATTTTTTAATTTTTTTAGAAAAAAATTGACATTTGTTTTATATATTCAAAGACAGGTTTTTTATTGCTAAAAAATGTTTAAAATTAGGGGTTCTAGTCGACGTCACTAAACAAAATGAAAATAAACTTTTTTTTTCTAATTTTCATTTTCCAAATAGAGGGCATATATATGCAGTTTTAAAAAAAAAAAAAAAATTGATATATGTTTTTCTCGTAATAATATTTTAAAGTCCAACATAGCTGAATTTGGTAGTTTTCATTTAACGTCACCTTTTGTATACTAAATTTATGATTATCAAAAAATAAATTATACCCTTTTGGAGAAGATTCTGTCATCTAGTGAAAAATATATTTTTAAAATTTTTTAAATATCATTTAATATTTTTTTAATTTCTAATCAACTTCTTTTTTAACTAAAAAAAACGTACTCACAATGTTTAACTAATAAAAAATTACTAAAATTAATCATAATATTGAAAAAATTATATTTCTAGATTCATGACTTCGAGCTCTACAAAAAGGTATTTTTAGGTTTTTGTAAAAAAATATTCTTCCTGAAGAAAAATTGAGTAGAAGTGAAAATTTTCAAAAATACAAACAAAATAGGTGATTTCACTGACACATCACTTGCCACATAGGTGAGTCCGAGTTCGGTCGAACTGACTTTGACCAAACTAAGTTCAGCTTAACTATTTTGAATTGTTTTAAAAAATTCTAAGCTCAAGCGCTCACAAAAATTGAGATAATGTAGCCATTAGTCTGGTCGAACTAAATTATGTCGAACTCTTGGTGCCATTTAGGCACCACGCCAATGACACGAGATGCCACGTGGCTAGGAGGTATTTTGGGCGGACTCAATCTGACTAAACTTAGTCTAGCCGGACTACCCCCAGTTAGCCCTAAGTGCGACACAGCTTCATCCTTTTGCCCATATTTGGATTGGAAGTGCAAATGAATTGGAAATGGCTTAGAAATATCAAACAAAACATAGAAATAGATAGTGAATCAAGATTTATCAAAAGAGTACAGATCATGCCCTAAAAAAATTCCCATTTGATTGGACATAATATCAATCAAGTCCAACTCACGTTATTCTAATGATATAGAGAGAAGATTGACCCAGAATAGAAAGAATCTAGGGGAGCAAGAGGACAGGAAAAAATTTGGGGTCTAATTCTGAGTGTATACGCCAACACCATCCATAAACCAGGACTTTTTTTCAATAATAGCATCTCTATCGCCATAACAAGAGAAAATGACAATAAAGAAACCATTCCCCTTGTCTATGTTGAAAACTTCATTTAGGCCTTTCCAAATTTTAAAAACCTAATTAGATAATGCATCTTGAGAAGGAGAACTCCTTACCTCAATATTATCAGTTTATTTCTCTACTTCATTTTTTACTATGGCAATATTGACCTAATTCAATCCCAAGACACACAAAAATAGTCATATAATTTAAATGTTTCAAATTCTAACATCTGCACTGATTTCTACAAGTTGTTATCAGTTGACATGATAAAAATTTATTAAATATTATTAGGTTAACACATTTAAAAATATTCAATGCGCACACAATTTTATATAGAAGAACAATCATGTCCTATATTTCTTTTGAAATATAAATATAGGATTAGATCTTTATTATCATCATCTAGGGTATATGCATGTATGTGCATATGTTATCTTCAATATCACTTTCTATTAGTATAAGATGCTTAGTAGTTTGAGCTAATAGAATAGGTATTCATGTATCAAGCTAACAAACTACTAATGAATTTCTTTAGACTCAATCTTGAAAGATTTTTAAAAATTTGGAGGTGAAGGAAAGCAATTCTAAAGGTGAACTTTCACAAAATCATTCTTAGAAGAAACATATTACATCCACATGGTGAATTAAGTTCATGACAATTGAAATTGAACCTACAAAGCTCAAAATTGAACAACATGGTCTTTGAAATATCTCAAATATAATTAAAATAGTCATTAAACCAAGACATCATTTTCTTAATGGTGATGATTTAACTTGAAACATCATCGGACCTTAGATAAGTTATAAATCAAAATAATAATACTATACACATGATAATAGATCAAACTATGTTGTGAGTTTCCCCATGTGCACCTATTTGACAGTTATGTATCAGTAATGGGCCTATCCCATCTTTATTTAATCATAACATAATAGATCAAATTCAAAAATATTTATATTCATTGTGACCATCACTCTTTCATCATTAATTGTAAAACTAATAATTTTACTACATCGATACCCACAGTATGATTAATAATTCATATTTGATTTATTATGTTTTATTTCCATTTAAGCCCTTTTTATATAATTGTTAATTCTCTACAATCTTAGATCCATAAGCAAAGGGAAAGACCAATAATGTAAGATGTTTTTAAAAGAAAAATGGTTAGGAATTGAAGAAAATAAATAGCTTGGATATCAATTGAAGAAAATTTAAAAAACACATAAATTATTACATAACAATAAACAAACACAAATTGTTCAATAGCAGGTTTTCTCTTAATTCAAATGAATTACAAAACTTCATCATCATATGATCAATGATCTAATGATGAGAGATAAAGATTTCGTTACAATCTGTTTCTTTATATAAAGGTCTTTGGTACATGAATGTCTCGTAAAAATAGAAAAACAAACATGCATATTCATGCACAAGCATATTTAACTTTTTTATGCAAATTATAATTTTAGAAAAGCATATGCTTAATTGTAGCACATGAGAGAAATTAATAAAATTCTATTTTTATCTTGTATAATAGATCGGAATTCAAACTGTAGTTGATCCATGCATGTGAGAAAATTAACATGCCAATGCGAATAAAGATCGGGGATTGGGGCAGGCAGTGAGGGGGTTGGCAGTGGCATACCTTTGTGAATGAAGAAATTTGTGAACTTCGATAAACATTCCAGGTAAAAAAACAAAGTTCATTCCAAAAGATATTATTTTGAGTGCAAGGATATAAGGTGACATAAATCGAAGGTGATGTATATGCAGATGCTTCCATTTGAGGACGAAACGCTTAAACTTTAGAACATCCTCATGAAAGGCATTCATAAATGATGTTTAAGAAGATTTTACTTGTTTTAAGGCGACTATCAATCATCTTGACGGTGTTCATACTGATTCACTTCAATCTCTCTGGATGATTTACGCAGTCATCAATATTGATGGATCAAGCCACCTTTTACTAATAAAACCTTCTTGTAGAAACTTTTATAACAGAAAAACAAATTAATGACATTAATACACGTCATATGCTCTTTCTGATTTGACCAAGGAAGGTTCCTTCTATTGAGTTAGCCATTATTTATCTGTAAAGATAAAGATTTCATAATATAGGTAAGGAATCCATGTTTTGTAGATGGAAGCTTTTGTTGCCTATTTAAGTTACATGTCAAAAGGACCTAGATATCATAATAAGATTGGTCTCAGCTTTGTGAGCATCAGAAGTGCAGTGGTTAATAAGAATGGCATAGATGTAACAAAGCTTACCCACCTCGCACTTCCAAACTGGTAAAATTCAGTCATTCAGCAATGTGATTTTGTTCTTTTGGTCTTCAACTGTTGAATAACGAAAGACTATTTTATGTTTATTGAAATTATATTATTTAGTTGTCTATCATACTATTACTACCTGATTATTTTGCATTTTGTAAGTTTTATTGTCTTTTGCATTAACATGGATATTTAGCCATGGATCCAGGTGGGTTTAAATTTAGGAGGGAAGCATTCAATATTCTTATTCTTGTTTGAAGTTGGATTATCAAATTACTATTTTTTAACATTTTGCATTTAATATAAATCAAATGAGGATGGAATTCTAAACTATAGAGAAAATGTAGAAATCTAAAATGCAACTCTTGTCTCCAACTGAAAACTATTTCTTGATTATAGATATTGTATACCATAGCCTTAATAAGAGGTTTTAAGTGGGACACTAATTTATCCTAATAGTGAATGGATTGTCATGTGTTTGACTCCTTGTTTGTACAAGTGAAATGTTGTTATGGTATTAAAGCTAGAATACAATAGAATACCAAACATCTACTTTGTGGTTTAAAAGGAGTATTGGAAAATGAAAAAATAAAAGTATCTTTATTAAATATTTTTGTCATCTTTTATAAATAGAAAAATATATATATATCATTAGAAATAATATAATATGAATATATATACATAATTCAAAAATACCTTTATTTAATTAAGTAGAATTATCCTTTCAAATAACTATTAAAATTAAATTTAAATAACATTCAATATTTTCAAAACAATTTTAAATTTAAAGAATCTCCTCGAGATAGAATATAAAGGTGAGCTCAAATATCCATCAACTCTTATTCTCCTAAAATTATATTCTACCACATTTTGAAATCGAAGTTTGAAGGAAACAAAAGAACAAAACTGAGAGGAAAAACATCGTATCTTTTTGACCAATATCTTAAGGACGAACAATGGAAAGGTGGAAACAATAAAAGGAATAAAGAGATTTATCTAATTATAGAGAAAAAAGAAAAGATCGGATTCCATTGTAGATATTGTTTTAAAGCGTATAGTATTTGGTGACGTAATTCCAATAACGTAATTCCTATACCTCACAAAAGGTTCCCATTAAAATAAATGCTCGAAGATGATTCCTCTTTTTTAAAACCACTTAAAAAACCAGTGGACGGTGACGATACTTATTCACTTCCAACACAATCCACAATATTTGGTGCTTGAGTCATTTCTGTGGCTTTCAATTTTTTTATTAAATATTTTTCTAAAAGCTTAAAATACTATTGATAAAACTGGAAATGTGCCTGGCAAGTCAGTAGGCCCATGGCCTCTTATCTTCAAGAGAAAAAATTAAGAATCTTCCTTTTTCTCTTCCTATCGCGATGAATGGCAGGAAACACGTCATATGTTTAAGTAATGTACGAATGTCTGTGTAGAGATAAGATTTCATTAGATGGCTAAGGATTCTTTGATTGTAAGTAGATGCATTGTAGATTGACATTTTTGTTGTCTATGTAAGTTACAAGTCGAAAAGAAGTAGATAAGGCAATTGGTCTCAGCATCAGAAGTGTAATGGGTGATTGCAGGGAAGATCCGGTGCACAGGAGATGCATAGCTTCAAGCCTGGTGAATGTTGTATAACTCCTTGAAACCAACGAAAACCAGGCTAAAGAATTTTGGTACTTGCTTCAATTTGAAGTGAAGCAAACTGTAATTGACGACCATGACAACTCTATATATGGGACTGTTTTTCAGTGGCGTGGAAGAATGAAAGCACGTCCAGGTGGGCCTCCTTCTGAAGTAGTTGCGTTCAGAGGTACGCTTCTTCGACCAAGAAATATTTTTCATAACTTGGTCGAAGAGTTTAGGGTAGCCATTGCACACTATGATTGCATATCCAGGGTCGAAAAGGGCTTACAATTCCTAAGAGTGAGCCTTTATGATAATGGGTACAACAATGTTTGGCTTGCAGGGCATTCATTGGGAGCTGCTATTGCATTGGGTATAGCAATGAATCTGCAGAGGGATGCACGTCATATTCTTGAAGCACATCTTTTCAATCCTCCATTTATTTGCCCTACAGTTCCACAGTTGAAAGTAATTGAAAAGAGTAGAAGTTGTTCAGCGTTGAATAAGGTATTGGAAACAATCAGAGATCGCTTGAGTTGTACGCTAAATTCGTTGGTATTAGCGATTGGGTACCCAACATCTATGTGAACCAAAAGGATCCCATTTGTCAGAATTACGTTCACTATTTTGAGGTGTTAATGGGTATATATAGACATAGAAGTCATCTGCTTTATGAGAGTATGAGCCCTTGGCATTTAGTTCCCTCAGCTATGGTGATTGTGGCAACTAAACATTTCTTTCACAACCATCACACTATTCGTCAATGGTGACATAAGGATCTTCGTTTCAATAGTATTGAATATATCCCTCCAGATGAAGTTATTCAAAGTGTTAAATATAACCTTCCAGTTGAAATGATTGAGTAAAAATTCCAACACCTTCACAAAAGACTGCAGCTTCTCATCTTTTATTGACGGAAAAGAAGGGTATAATACAATAGTGATAGCACTACTCTCTTTCACATATGCATTTGTATATTTGAATAGTTAGTGTATCGATATCTTTCTCTTTCACATATTTAATGTTGGTTAACAGATTTGTTTTTTTCTTAATTTTTATATATGTTTTTAAATAATGATTTGTGCATACCTTTTATGAAAAAACAAATAAACTAATAGTTGGGTGAACCGAGTTTAGGTTTACCCTGAGTGCAACTTCTCGTAAGATGTTTTAAAAAATTTTATGCAGATTACTCAAAAACAAACACACTCTTCACCAGAAAGTGAGAAAGGCTTTCACATTCATTTGTCACCACAAAAAGAATGCTACAAGATATTTATTAACAAGTGTAAAGCTCACAACCTTTACTCTTGCACATATCCATACAATATAAAACTTATTCCACCCAAAATACTCAAAGCAGTGTAAATGTTGATCGATTCTCGCTCATGCCTCAAAGGACAAGGGGGATCAGAGCCATTTAAACAACAATAAAGCACCTTTTAAACAAAAGAAAATCAATGAATTCACAGACTAAGAAAGAATTGGTAATAAAATAGCATATTTTGCACATAAGAATACATCCCAACAGAGATTGCTATATATTTCAAACACACAGATTTGAAGATCGTATCAAAATATTATTTCATTCGAGTACCAAAAATGTCTACACTGAAAATCCATAGAAAAATTAGTTTGTTCCTTTCAATCAAAAAATTTTTGGACCTTTAAAAAGACTTTCAGAACCATATAAATAGCCGCCAGGCTATGATAGTCTATTACAAATAAAACAAGAGTTAAATGATTAACTCTATCCCATAGTTAAAGAAGTTTAGTTTCTTAAAACTGAAAAAGCAATAAGTAAACTAGAAAAGCAGCATGAGCCACGAGCAAAAGAGGCACGATCAGACTTCAGCAGATGGCTTCAACCTATTTGCGTTGTGATGTGGAAGTACTTTGAATATTCTGCCATTCCAGGTGAGCTGAAGAGAAGCTCAAAATGAGCTGATAATGTGGGAGGCCTATATGTAAGATTCATTTCTTCCATACCTCTTTCCTTTTTCTTACCTGTAGGACCTTACCCTTATGCATTTCCAAATGATCGAAGCAGACAACCAACATGGATTCAATTCTTGCAACCTTTGAGGAATCTTCAATTGTCAAGGACTTTGCTTCCTAAATCTGTTGTACTTGATCTCTGAAAACTTGGATCATGTCAGATGAATTCTCAAATGTTTGATTAAGGAATTCAAACGGTTCAATCCTGACCGTTGAGCACACTAAATTAAATGCAGCAAATCTTGATCCAAACTCAAGACTTTCTCCATCATCCATTTCCATCGATTTTATGGCGGCTGATAACCTATCACATGTTATCACCATTTTATAGACTTCACACATTCCCGAGGTAGATGGGAACAATCTCCTTCATGCAAGACCCTTCACACACACAAGCTTACGTGGCAACACGATCTGTTCTTCATTACAATGCTAACTCATCACACAATGTCACCAGTTGAGCCATACAGGCTTGAAGCACATCAACCGGAAACCCTGAAGTTGAGACTACCAACCAGTAGTCATACAACACTTCTATGTGTTGGTTCCCATAACCATATGCCGGTTCACCTTGAACAAGCACACCGCTTCACTTTGGCACAAATGTCGGTTCACAGTGTTATACCGGTTCTCGCATATGCCGGTTCACACCTCTTCAACATATTGACATCAATGACAACATATAATGTCATTATGTCCACATACCGGTTCACATAATGCCAACAATCTCCCCCTTTGGCATTGATGGCAATATACAAAGATATCTCTCTGCTTCACATCTTCTCCCCCAATGTCTGCAGATATCTTCTCCGCATCACATCTTCTCCCCCTTTGACAACAATGCCAAAGTGGAGGCACAAGTTTCCCTGTTCCATTATGCTGCTCCCCCTGAGGAGTAGCATCCTTCACACATCAATCCTAAAGAAAGATTTGACTATGCAATACATGACTGATGTGGAGCATATACCTTTAGTTCACCTCCGAAAGGGGCAATACCCCTAATCCACCTCTTAAGTATATGAATGTAGTCTTTGGGAGAGGCTTGGTGAATATGTCTGCTAACTGCTCCTTACTGGAAACATGCCCCAGTGCAATCTCTTTGTTCTGAACCTTTTCCCTCAAGAAATGATACTTAAGCTCAAAGTGTTTGGTTCTAGAATGTAAAACCGGATTCTTGGAGATATTAATTGCACTAGTATTGTCACAAAATATACTTACCGGTTCAGATACAGGAACTTTGAAGCCATTCAATACATGCTTCATCCAAATTGTCTAAGTACAATTCATGAAAGCTGCAACATACTTTGCTTCCACTGTAGACTGAGAGATACAACTCTGCTTCTTACTCATCCATGAGACTAGTCTACCACCGAGGAAGAATGCACCACCGGTTGTGCTCTTCCGGTCATCTACATTACCAGCCCAATCAGCATCTGTGAACACTTTCAAGTTGAAATCCTTGTTGTATGGATACCACAATCCATAGTCAACAGTTCCCTTCAGATACCTAAGAATCCCCTTGACTGCAACCAAGTGGGATTCTCTTGGACTTTTCTGGAACCTTGCAATAATGCCAATTGCATGTGCAATATCCGGTCTGCTATGCACTACATAATGCAATTTACCAATCATTGATCGGTATTCCTTTTCATCAACCAATGCTGAGTCATCCTCTTTGGATAGTTTACAACTGGTCACCATCGGTGTCCCAACCGGTTTGCTATCTTCCATGCCAAAATTCTTCAACACTTCTTTGACATATTTGGACTGAGTGATAAAGATTCCATCCTTCATCTGTTGGATCTGCAATCTAATGAAGAACTTAATCTCCCCTATGAGTGACATTTCAAACTCTTTCTTCATCTCATCTGCAAATTCATGACTCATCTTGTCATCTCCACCAAAGATAATGTCATCAACAAATACCTCACAGATCAGGATCTGATCTCCTTCAGACTTCAAGTAGATATTGTTATCTTCACTTGTTCTTTCAAATCCAATCTTCACAAGATGGGAATGCAAACGTTCATACCATGCCCTAGGTGCCTGCTTTAGTCCATATAGGGCTTTATGTAGCCTACATACCATGTCACTGTCTTCAGATAGGGCAAACCCATCTAGTTGCTCAATATACACCTCCTCTTCAAGTACACCATTTAGGAATGCAGATTTTACATCCATTTGATATACTTTGAAACCTTTAAAAGCTGCATATGCAAGAAGCATACGGACCCCTTCCAATCTGGCTACAGGAGCAAAGGTTTCTCCATAGTCTTCTCCTTCTTCTTGAGCATATCCGTTGCACACCAATCTGGCTTTGTTTCTAATCACTGTGCCATCCTCATTTAGCTTATTTATGAAGACCCATCTGGTACCAATGACATTTTTATGCTCTGGTCTGGTTACCAAAGACCATGTACCATTTTTCTCTATCTGGTCAAGTTCCTCTTCCATTGCCTTGATCCAGTCTTCATCTTTATGTGTCTCTTTGAATGATTTAGGCTCAAATTCAGAGATCATATATGAGTTTTCTTAGACCTTTCTTCTTGTAAGGATTCCTGCATCCTCATCACCTATGATCTGATTAGGATCATGATTCAACTTGACATACCGAGGAATGGTCTTGATGGATTCCTCTTGCTTTTCTTCTTCATCCTCATCTCCATCAGTATCAGCATCTACATTTGTCGGTGTAGGAATATTGTTAGTGGTACTCGGTTGACTAACAACCAATTCCCAAAAGGTTGCAACCGGTTCGTTTACCACTTGCTCACTGCTAGTTTCCTCAGTTTTCTCAGAGGTTTCATCAACTCTTACATTGATGCTTTCCATAATTCTCTGAGTCCTATTGTTGAAACACTTGAGAGCTTTGCTCTTGGTGGAATATCCTAGGAATATTCCCTCATCACATTTCGCATCAAATTTGCTCTGGTGTTCACTCCTCTTGATGTAACATTTGCTACCAAACACTCTAAAGTAGCTAACCATGGGTGTCTTACTGGTCCAATACTCATAAGGAGTTTTATCCTTACCTTTCTTGATGAGTACCTGGTTCATTGTGTAGACTGCAGTGCTCACCGCTTCTCTCCAAAAGGTGTGAGCTACCTTTCCTTGAATCAACATGGTTCTAGCTGCTTCAACCACAGTCCAATTATTCCTCTCTTCTAGGCCATTCTGTTGTGGAGTCTGGGGGGCAGACAATTGCCTCTTGATGCCATGTTCTTCACAGTACTTGTTGAATTCACCGGAAGTGAATTCCCCTCCTTGATCAGTTCTCAGGCACTTGATCCTTTTATCGCTTTCCTTCTCCACTAATGCTCTGAAAGCTTTGAACTTTACAAAGGCTTCAGACTTGTCTTTCAAGAATGTGACTCACATCATTCTTGAGCAGTCATCAGTGAGAATCATGAAGTACCTATCACCCTGCACACTTCTAGTTTTCATAGGACCACACAAATCAGTATGCACAAGATCAAGCAAGTTGTCAGTAGTAAAAGATTTGCCTTTAAAGGTTGAGGAAGACATTTTCCCTAATTGACACTCTCTGCACAAGGTATTATCTGGTTTGCTTAGCACCCGCAACCCTCTGACTGCCTTGATCTTACTAGCCTTCACAATGTTATCAAAGTTTACATGGCAGAGTCTCCTATGCCATATCTAGCTATCATCAAATTTAGCCATAAGACATGTACTTATATTTGCATTCAGATGAAATAGGTTACCTTTGGTCTACATGTCGGTGGCCACCAAGTCACCACTCTTTTCTTTGATTTTGCAAACTCCATTCTTGAATTTCAGAGTGAGACCACTATCATTTAGCTGGGCAACACTTAGGAGGTTGTGTCTAAGACCATCAACCCAATACACATTGTCAGCACTACTCTTTCCATTCAGAGAGATGGACCCTTTGCCTTTGACCATGCATGGTGCATCATTTCCAAAGCGAACCATAGCACCATCATACTCCTCCAAGTATAGAAACTTGCTCTGGTCACCAGTCATATGGTGAGAATAGCCACTGTCAATGATCCACTCATTGGAATTATCAAACCGGGAGACAAGAGCCTTCTTGTCAGACACATCTTCTTTGACAGCAACAAACACAATATCTTCATTTTCTTCATCCTCTGATTCTTCATCTGTGACACCTTCATCAACTGCCACAAAACAGTTTCTCCGGTTTCCTCCTTTGAATTTCTTGAACGTTTCCGGTTTGTCCTTGTTGTCGCCATTAGGATAGTTTACAGCAATATGTCCTATCCGATTGCAAGAAAAGCATTTCAAAGGTAGCTTACCTTTGTATTTGTCGGTTCCTTTTGGAAGTTTCCTGGAAAGGAGAGCTTTGAATGCCATCAGAATCTCCTCATCATCCATTTCTCTACTCTGTCTTGGTTCACCACTAGTGCTAGCTTCTTTTCCTTTTCTGGATGGTGCAGCAGAAGCTTTAAAAGTTGATTCAGTCTTTTGAACACTGCTATCAAAACTATTTAGCTCATAGGTTGTCAACTTTGCTATGATGGAGTCTAAGGATACCTTAGTCTTGTCTATTGATCTCAGCTCCTGAATAGCAGCAACCCTTATTGCATAGACCGGCAATAGGGATCTTAGGACTTTGCTTACCACAGTGGAGTCTTCTATTTTACCACCTGCACTCTTGATATCTCCAACAACGGTTTTGATTCTTATTCCATACTATTGAATGGTCTCACCTTCAACCATCCGCATATCTTCAAACTTCCCTCTCAGGATTTCTTCCTTCGCCTGTTTTACATGCTCATCACTGCCATAGATATTTTCAAGGGTATCCCATACCTCTTTGGGATTTACCTTGTCCTAAACATCAATAAACTCAATGTCAGATAAACTACTAATTAGGGCTTCCATGACTTGCCCATTCTCCCGCATCTCTCTCTTTTGGTTATCGGTAAGGGTACCAGTAGGAGCAACATAGGCAGTCTCAACATAGCTCCAATGTTGAGCACCCATGCTTCTGATGAATATTTTCATTCTGTCTTTCCATATACTAAAATTTTCCCTGTTAAACTTTGGACCTTCCCTCTTCATCATTTGATTGGGATCTTTACCTCAAGCGGTTAAGCTTATAACACAGAGGACCTGGAGGATGCTTTGATACCAATTGATAACTCAATGATGAGTGAATAGTACCAAACTGGTACTCAGAGGGGGGGTGAATCAATACAGGCAAAAAATAGTCCTAAACCAGTTTGACAGTAGACACTTCAAATGACTAGCAAACAGTAACACCGGTTTGAAACAGAGTGCAACCAGTAAAGCTAAGAACGTCTGAGACAAGCATTAACCGGTTACTCACTTAGCTTTTCACTCAACTCAAGACTACACTACCATTTCACCCTTATGCATAAATAGGTAATCTATCATCAGATCATAATAACAGCTAGTTCAACATGTTTTATTGACAGGCATAAAATACAGAACCATCATATGCTTGACAGACAATAGCAAAGCATCACACATGACACACATATTTTTCACGTGGAAACCCAAATGGGAAAAACCATGATGGGGATGAATACCCACAAGCTATTTTTGAACTCTTTAGAAGTCCGCTCTGTTAGAAGCCTTGTCCAGTTAGAGACATTACAATAGGTTCTGCTAGGAACCGATCTTGTTAAAGATCACCCGATTAAGGGATGGCTACAATACCCGGTTAAGGGTTAAACCCTGTTAAAGGTTACCTTGTTAGAGGATTTCAAGAACTCGATAGCTAAAGGATTCCAAACTCAGTAGCTTTGAATTACCTTGTTAAAGGATTTTCAGCAAGCCGGTTAAGGCTACCCTGTGAAAGGATTTTCCAACTGTTGAGGTGGTTAGAGATCAACAGGTATTACAATATCTGGTAACAGCACTCAATGCCAATGCAGATCCGCTTAAGCTCCTCTTCACCTTCTGCACTTACACTCTACAGGTATCACTTCTCTCCTTTTGGTCTGGCAAGAATCACGTATCCCTTCTCTTGGATACACACACACAACTTTTTCCAACAACCCCAGAAAGAGACACAACATCGACCTTATAGGAAAATAGATAGGTCGATAGCATAAACCCTAAACCTGTTAGGTTAAGGAATTCAAATGGTTCAATCCTAACCGTTGAGCACACTGCATTAAATGCAGCAGATCTTGATCCAAACTCAAGACTTTCTCCATCGTCCATTTCCACCAATTTTATGGCGGTTGATAACCCATCACATGTTATCACCATTTTACAAACTTCGTACATTCTCGAGGTAGATAGGAACAATCTCCTTCATGCAAGATCCTTCACGCACACAAGCTTACGTGGCAACACGATCTGTTCTTCATTACAATGCTAACTCATCACACAATGTCACTGTTTGAGCCATACAGGCTTGAAGCACATCAACAAGAAACCCTGAAGTTGAGACTACCAACCGGTAGTCATACAACGCTTCCATGTGCCGATTCCCATAACCATATGTCGGTTCACCTTGAACAAGCACACCACTTCACTTTGGCACAAATGTCAGTTCATAGTGTTATACCGGTTCTCACATATGCCGGTTCACACCTCTTCAACATATTGACATCAATGACAACATACAATGTCATTATGTCCACATACCAATTCACATAATGCCAACATCTAACTCTTTCCCAACAGGCACTGCGTTCTCTAACACCTTGACTAAATCAGAAATATAGCTCCTTCCCTACTGTGCAATTGATTCAAGCCATTCGCTAAAGACA
Source organism: Cryptomeria japonica (assembly GCF_030272615.1). Lineage (NCBI taxonomy): Eukaryota > Viridiplantae > Streptophyta > Pinopsida > Cupressales > Cupressaceae > Cryptomeria > Cryptomeria japonica. Next base: position 364,825 of record NW_026728882.1, read on the forward strand.
TATATAATCATTCGGCTCCTTTTAACCTAATCAAGTAACTTCTGGTTCATGGGTGATTTTGGATCGAATGATAAAGAAACTTGGGAAAGTGGGTGAGGATTTGGATTTTGGATAGCATTGATATATCGAGCCATATGTATTATAATCTGCTTCATCTCATTCTTTTCTTATTCATCCTTCCAAGTTCTTGTGAGGCTCCTTTTGGTTGAAGACTCCAAATGTTTAGCATCAACAGCACAAGAAGTTGCCCCTAGAGTTGCCCCTAAATCAATCTTTTCAATGATAAAATCTTTCTCAGTGATATTCTTAATCTCCTTATCAGTCGGGGTCTAACCACTTCTGCAACCCAGTGTCTCATTTGCCCATCCACATCGATCATGGTTTTTGTTTTGAGTCTTTTGGACTTTGAAGTCCTTCCTAGGCACTTCCTAACCATATCCTCCATTGGAATTGAAATAGGAATTACATTCCTCTTCTTAGAAAGTGAAGCACGCAGCCACTTAGGAGTGGTGGATGTTTCCCTTGGTGACGATGATTGTTGGTTAATGGTGATAACGGCCATGGTATCCCCGAAATCCTTAGGTTGTTTGATTTCCTTTCCTTTATCTGCAACATCTGTGATGAGTTGATCCTGCATCTAAGTATCCATTACTTCTTGAATTTCTTCCTCAGGATCCAAGTCTAATACCAATGAACTTGCAAGGGTCTTTTGATAGCCTTTCCTACTGAGTGATCTGGTAACACGGGCAGAGGCGGAACCCAAAGAAGACTCTCCTAAATTTGCAATATTGGCCTTTTGCGTCCTTTGTTTTTCATCACCTACAATATCAACAGTAACATTAGAAGAAAGAAGAGATATTTGGGAAGTCGCTTGGGTTCGACCAACTCTCTTATCCTTAGGTGCTAGTATAAGATTTTTTTTTAAATGACGATCTTTCAACCATTTCTCTTTTCTTCTGATCACATTAAAGGTTCTGGCCTGAATGCTACCATCTCCCTTCCTATTCCAATCAATTTATGGGATAGGGTGTCCCTATATCCTTTCATCGAACTCAGGGTCAACTACTTCCTCATCTCCATCTTCTTGCACCCCAGAAACATTCATGGATAAGCCCATTGTTACAATTTGCTAAATTGTGAACCTTGACCACAACCTCCTTCTAACTTCAAACTCATCAGCACAGTTCTCCCAATAATCCTCCAATTGAGGTTCATGCTGAAAACCATTATCAACATCTAAATTATCCATAGCAAATCCATGACTATCAAATTTGTATCTGGCAACATACAACTCCAACTTGAACTTCTTGAGTTCAAGTTCAAGATTCAATTCGTCTTAAATAGATGCACAGCTATAGTGTCCAAGTTCTACAGGAAATACCACTTTGGACTCCCCTCCACTCTTTTTGTCAATATATGCTAGTTGACGACAGACTTCGATTAAAACATAACTATCCTAAACAAACCGAGGTAACCTGAAAGGTTAACCCTAAAAACCGCCAACTTGAATATAAGTGAACTGGGAGAATTGGATAAAGTAACTACCATAAATGTTGACGAATTCCATGGCCTCCGTTGTCAACCTCTTATTTGTGTTTCCCTGCAATTAGTAGACCAATCTCCCTACAAAAATGTCATTCCATCTCATAAAATTCTCTACTATTCCTACAAGTGAGGGTAATATTCATATACCCTTATTCCATCAATCCAAGGTTCATGATACAGGCTATTCCAATCCTGGGTACATGTAAGCATATAAAACAAATATGAAGACATAAAGAAACCACTCATTCCTGCAAACCTGTTCAGACTCTCGTGCAATCTTTCTGCAATTACCTGCCCCCAATCCAGGTAGGCGCTTCCGTTCAGCATGACTTGGACATAAAACTACATCTAGTTTTCCCAGTAGAAGATATGGGAATTCCCTTTTAACTTATTCAACAGAATGACAATGTCTCGCACCTCTGTTATGAATTTTTTTCTAGTAAGCGGCCTTGGCAACCTGGACCCTCCCTTTTGAATCTTCAATAACCAATTCCTGGCAATCACGCTTTTATAAGTACTCTTCTTCTCAAAAAAGAAAGAGTATGATGTGCCAATAGTCTAGTCCTCATATGGCTCCTTATGAGGTATACCCATGGCTTCCATTACGGTCTCCCTATCAATTTTAATAGCACTTTGCCATTGATGCTCCTGATACACCTGTGCTCTGCATCATACCTATTCATACATTTCAATAGTAACTTCGGGCATGGTGCAGCAATGGAAAATGGGACGGCCTCAATCAAACCACTCTTCACTATTCTCTCCATCATTGAATTCTGAATTGTGTTTTTGGCTCTCTCAATAAAATCGGAGAGATCCGCCAGGGCTAATGAAGTATCTCCCATCTCTGGGAGTGAACTAAATAGGCAAGAAGTGTGGCCTAATAATGGCCCCTCTCATTTTAAACAAACAATTATAGGAATGTAATGAAATTTTATACACAACAAAGGGGAATGAACAACAGCTAGCTCGAATTCTTGGAAAAATTTTGCGTGCAGATACAATACCTCCAATTTTCCTCGCTTGCATTGCTACTGAGAAAATTCTAGAAATAATTGTTTTCACAACAAAGATAGACAAAATCACACTTAAGACTTAGTCGGTTCTACTAATTAAGTTCGTGTGAGTTATCACCTGATTTGATGTATACTCAGCATGCATTTAATTTCAGATCACTCCATCACACGACTCATGAATTATCATGATTGCTTGTCATAATTTTAGAAACTAACATTTTGAATCCCCGAAATATTCTCTTTTCCCGCTACCACATTCACTTTATGATGCATGTATCAATTTTACATAGAACTTCGATCTTTAAGAATTCAAACTTTGAAACTTGAACCAAGAACCAAGAGGTTCAAAGGTTCAATTTCAAAATTGAGAAATAACACAGAGCAATACGAAACACTGACTACGCGACAAAATAAATAACAGTTAACGAGCAAAAAGAGAACCAGCTTTGAACCTTGAACCTTCAACCAAAAAGGTTCTACGGTTCAAGTCCAATATGAATTGCAACAAAGCGCTCGCTTTACCATAAAACAAAGCCGCGAAGAAAAATCTTTAAAGCGCGTTTTGAACTTTGAACCTTGAACTTTGAAAAGGTTCAATGACTCGGGTTCAAAAAGAGGAAATAAATGACTGAAAGAGAAAATAAACACCATTTAGGTGACCTCCGAGTTTGAAATTTGCAAAGAAAATAGGGGAGGCTAACACTTATATTATTGAAATATAGACACAAATTTGAAAGGAGAGATAGAGAAGAGTGTGTGAGTGTAGGGCTTATCATCATAATGTAGCGTATATTATGTGCAAGCATTTATAATTAATAATTCTAGTTTTAATTTTATATTATTGTCTAAAAATAATTATTTAATTCAATATTTGAATATAAATATATCATTTAAAATTTGTATGTTGTTCTTATGTTTCAATAATCAAAGAAGAAAAATGACATCTAAAAATATCTAGCACACGTATTTATGAACCTCTTTCAATTTTGTTTCTTTCTACATAGTTTTGAATATCATATCATTCTAGGAAAAGTCTATGGTTGTGGTGGTAACCATGGGAATGTGAACTTGTCCCCTTCTAACTTAAAATTAAAACTTGAAATTGAACAATATTTTCTTTCTTAATCCTCCTATTTTAATAGAAATTGATTTTTTTTCATATAATAGATGTTACGTAATAGTAGTAAAATATATTCAATCCTCTCAATATCATGATCAAGAACACACATGTCCTCTATCACACCAAAGAATTAGAGAAATTTACAAAATAACATTCCAATTTGATGAAATGTAAGGATTTACAAATAAGTATTCATGGTTCCTTGCCTAGTAATTTTGGTCTTGATCAATTTCTAGGAATTAATTAGGAAGAACTTTTCTTCCTATGATCAATCAATATTGTTTAAGATATTATAAATATTATGAGTCTAATTATTTGAGAAAATTATAGTAGAATGTTATATATCAAGATAAGTTGTAGTAAAAAGCATTTTTGTATGCATGGATAAATAAAACATAGAGCATATATTCAAAACATATCTCCATCTAAGATCCATAAACTTTTCCTGTGATAAATATGAGAGCCAACATGAAGTTCTAGATAGTTCACTAACTAAAAATATTTTTTTCTAGATTTAACATTAGATAATATTTAAAATATTATGTATTTCATATTTATTATTTAATTAGTAAACTAAGTATCATCACTTAGTCCATTTACATTCTAAAAATATATATAAATTTATCAAAAAAATTAATAATTATTTAATTAAATTTAACAATGAAAGAAAATTCATCTTCCTTTAAAATAATGTTAAAGAATAGATAGAAGCACAAAAGAACATCCCAAAATATTACTCTTTATTAAAACCCAAAAAAAAGTAATGCTTATCGTGTTGGAGTCCTCTCATATGTCTAATGCTTACTTTTGTCTAAAAGTAATTGTCCCATATATATATATATATATATATATATATAGAGAGAGAGAGAGAGAGAGAGAGAGAGAGAGAGAGTGAGTGAGTAAATTACATTTAGATGTATTTATCTTATATTTTCAAAATATATAATACCTTTTACAAATATTGATTTTTGCCCAACATCTTAGTAAGGTTACTATTCTTAATATTAAAGCATCACATTAATTAAATAAATTGAATATTTTATAATTCTTTCTTTCATAAGTCCTCACTCTTCTATTAACGTTTTTGCCAGTAGATTAAAATAGGAAGCAATACGAGAGTAAAAGTGACATAGTTAAGTAATCTAAACATTAAGTTTATAATATATGTTTAAAACAATTACTTTTCTTAGTTCATTTTTTTATGACAAGGATGTAAGCTAGACACCCACAAAAGAGACCAAGATAGACCTAGACAAGGTTTTTAATAAAGAAGAGGAATATGTAGACCATTTTTCCAATAGATACAAAATATAACATCACAAGGGGAACAAGAATCATTTTCCTCCAAGTTTGTACATGGTAAAGCAATGAGAGAGGAATAATCAAATTATTTCGAATAGAGATGATAAAGGATATTATCATGAACATAGAAAATAAAAAGATAAAATATTCATCAAAATAATAATAATAAAAAAATTCCCAAAAAGGAAGGACAAAGGAATGGACAACAACCCACAAAATTAGTAGAAAAAAAAATGCAACAAATCACAAAAAACCTATAAAGAAAAACAAAATTGATAAAAATAAATAAAAAGGATGTGATTGAAACCACATCAAAATATATAGATGAGTTAATTCGAATAATAATAGCTAAATGGTGCAAGTTTTCCCTATGGCACTACTTATCTATCAAAAAATTAATAGTCATATGGTAAGTAAAGATGGATCATCATCCTCCATGTCACAATCATGGAATGGGGTAGAAACGAAGACAAATAAACAAAAGTGGAAAACAAAATGAAGTATAAAAATCATAAATAAGGAAAAACAATAATCAAAATAAGGATAAAAAGGAACAAAAGAAAAAACACAATAAAGTGGCAAGGAGTTGAAACAAAAAGAAGAGGATAAAAATGGGAAACATAAAGGAAAACAAAAAATTAATCTCTTTTTAATAATAAAAATATTTTTAAGTACATCATTGAGGTGAAAACATATATTAATGGGTTACAATAGTATGATACCAAGCTTATCTATCAATCAAAAAAATGATTTTTACTTCCACCTTTCATATGCAACTTGTAGTGTCAAGTGGAAACTAGTAAAGAGTATCCATCATTGAAATTTGTATGGTATTTTTATTATTTTAAATATTATAAGTGTCAATATGTGAAAGAACAAAAAATGATTTTGTGGTATACGATATTTTTGTCACTTCTTTTAAATGATTTTGTGGTGGAGATCAAATTAAATAAGAAATAAATTCACACTATAAAAACATCAAAAAAATAGGATGATGTTTGCTAGTGCACTTTGGATCTTACTAGCTCAAAGTTTTCTTTTAGGAATCTAGTCAAAATATCTTGATTATACATTATAATCTATTCTCCCTTTATTTTTAGATAAATGTGTTTTAATATTACATAACATATCTATCCTTAATTATATTTCTTTTTTTTATATAAGACTTTATAATTATATTTCTTATAGTCTAATCTTTGTACCACTCATCCAATCCTCTATGTCCTTACCATCTTCTCACTTGAATAATGCATACTAATATTTTATTTAATGTAGACATATGAAAAAAATATTAATACACTTTATTCTCTGAGATTGTTTATTCAAAAATATTTACATATACAAAACAAACACATAGTAAGTTGTCATTGGTACGCCACATTTTAATAACTCGAATGATTAGCATCATCACCATCTTTGTTATGGAGAACTACACTCTTTTGCAAGCGATTGAAATTGCAATGAGTGACTTCATCTGGAGGGATGTATTCAATGCTCTTAACTTGAAGATTCTTAGACCACCATTGACATATGCCATGATGATTACTGAAAAAATGTCTACCTACCCTAAATACCTTTGCAGATGGAACTATATGCCAAGGGGTTTTCTTTGTAGCCACTTCAAAACAAAAGAAGTACTTCATGCTTTCGTGGACCAAATGACTTTTCTGCTCATATATACCCTTCCATACCTCAAAATAGTGAAGGTAAGTAGCACAAATGAGATCCTTTTCATTCACATATAAATTGGGAATCCAATCACTATAACGAAGGAAATCACCATACAACTCAAGTAGTTTGCTCTCATCTTTCAAACCCATCTGAAATGCCAAAGCCTCGGAAGGGCCTTGAATATGTTTGCAAATTTCCTGCGATTGACTGCACTGAAAGGAAGGGGCACATTTACGTGTGCCAACTAAAATCTTCGCAATCCTCTCAAACACTTTCAATTGAGGAAATGTAGGAGATAAAAATGGAGGATTGAAAAGATGTGCTTCAAGTTCACGACGTTCTTTCTGCTCCAATTTTCTTGCTGCAGCCAGTGCAATGGCAGCACCCAATGAATGCCCTGTTATCCAAATATTCTGGCATCCATTCCTATGAAGACTATTTCTTAGGAAGGGTAAGCCCTTATCAATCCTTTCTATGGAATTGAAGTGTGCAATGGCTACCTTGAAATCCAGGATCAAGTCTTCTAAAATATTTCTGGGTCGAAGAAGCGTACCTCTAAATGCAACCACTTCTGAGGGAGGTCCACCTGGACCTGCTTTTTCTTTTCCACGCCACTCAAAAACAGCCCCATATACAGATTTGTCATGCTCGTCGATTGCAGTTTCCTTCACTTCAAATTGAAGCAAGCAACACAATTCCTTAGCCTAATTTGGGTTGGTTTCAAGCACGTACACAATATTCACCAGGCCCGCAGCAATACATCTTCTGTGTATTGGATCTTCCCTGCAAACACTCCATTCATGCCATTATACATAAATTTGTGGGCATTTCTATAAAAATATAGCAGGTCAATCTATACGGTCTAATAAAATTTTGTGTTGTCATATACTATTTAAAATTAAAAAATTGTTATATAGACCATCAAATTTCAGACCCCAGCTTTAAAGATATAATCTGTTGTCATTATTTCTTGATAATTAGTCATCTGTTGAGACCAAAAATTTATGTTTGTAATTCTTCTGGATTCGACTCTGTAGATTTTTACGTTGTCAATATGTCAGATCAAACACCATGATCCAACATCATGATGTTTGATCCGAAACGTTGACAACTTAAAATTCTACACAATCGAATCGAAAAGAATTACAAACATATCAATATATATTGTAGAAACTTCATGAATTCAACCAAAAATTTAATTCACATTTACACACCCAAATTTCGAAAAAAAACAATCATTCCAATTTTTATTGTATTGTAAAAGTATGCTAACAATAACATTTGGAAATAGCAGCTAGAAATATGACAAAGTCTATGGTACACAGCATCTGTAACCAAGAAATATTTTTCAATTGGAGACAAGAACTACACATCATGCATAAAGTAAAGGTTATGTATTGTATTGTAAAAGTATGCTAACAATAACATTTGGAAATACCAGGTAAAACTAACAATTGGAAATAGCAGCTAGAAATATGACAAAGTCTATGGTACACAGCATCTGTAACTATGTGTGTGAAAAGTGGACTAAGAATCTGTGTCTGTAAGACATAATTTAGAGTATTACAGTAACCAAGAAATATTTTTCAATGGAAAACAAGAACTACACATCATACATAAAGTAAAGGTTATGTTTCAACATTTTCTCTCGAATTTAGAATTCCTGCCTCTTTTGATTTATATTAAATGTAAAAGATAAAAAAGTAGTAGGAGATATCTAAGTAGTTTGATAATCCAAATTCAAACAACAGTAAGAATATTGAACGCTTCCCTTCTAAATTTAAACCCAGCTGTATCCATGGCTAAATATCTGTGTTAATGCAAAAGGTAATAAAACTTACAAAATATAAAATAATCAGGTGGTAGTAGTATGATAGACAAGTAAATAAATATAATTTCATAAAACATAAAATAGTCTATCGTTATTCAAAAGTTGAACACCACAAGAACAAAATCACATTGCTGAAAGAGTGAAATTTACCAGTTTGGAAGTGCGAGGTGTAAAAGCTCTGTTACATCTATGCCATTGTTATTAGCCATTGCAATTCTGATACTCACAAAGCTGAGACCAATTGTATTATCTTCGTCCCTCTGACGTATAACTTTAATAGGCAACAAAAGCCTCTATCTACAAAACATGGATTCCTTACCCATCTTATGAAATCTTATCTACACAGATAAAATAATGGCTAACTCAACAAAAGGAACATTTTTTTGTCACATCAGAAAGAGCATATGACGTATTTCCAACTAAGCACAGCAAAAAAAAAGGAGATTCTTAGTTTTTAATATTCTTAATGTTTCATAGGGTATGACGCATTATTAAGATCATTAACTTGAGTTACTGTTATAAAAATTTCTACTAGATGGTTTTACTAGCCAAAGGTGGCTTAATTAATCAATATTGAGGACTCTGTAAATCATCCAGAGAGGTCGAAGTGAATCAGTACGGTCACCGTCCAGACGATTTGGAGGGGCCTTAAAATAAGAAGAATCTTCTTTAAGCATCATTTAAGAACACCTGTCAAGAGAATCCATTGACCGCCGCCCTCGCTGCCTGCCCCACATCTTATATTATCAGTCTTACCTTTGTTCGTAGAGTTGATTCATTGCTTGTAAAAGGTTTTGTGTGTACATGTTTCTGAATCTAAGATCGTAGATAATTAAGTATTATAAATAGGAGGGACGTTAAAGAAAATAAAAGTGATAAATCAAATATGAATTAGTAATTATAGTTTGGGTAAAATAATAATTTAAATTTAATCTTGATATAGTTAAATTATTGGTTTTATAAATTAACGATAAAAGAGTGATGATCATGATGTCTCCAATTAATTCATCATCATTATGAAAACTATGTCTTCGTTTAATGACTATTTAAGAATTCTGAAATATTTTGAAAAACACGTGATTCAATTTTGAACATTGTAGATTTAGTGTCAATTGTCATGAATTTGATTGTTCATGTGGATCTAATATGTGCTTTCTAAGAAAAGTTTGATAGAATATGCACCTTAATGTAATTTCTTGTCTTTGCCTCCAATTTTTTTTAATTTTTCAATGTTGAGCCTCAAGAAATTGTTAAGGAGTTTGTCAACTTGATACATGAATAGGTTCTATTAGCTAAAACTTCTTAGTATCCTATACCAATAGAAAGTGATACTAAAGATAACATATGTAAATATATGCATATACCCTAGATGATGATAATATAGATCTAATTCTTTATTTATATTTTGAAAGTAATATATGGCATGATTGTTCTTCCATATGAAAATATGTGCATGTTGAATGTTTTTAAATGTGGTAATCTAATAATGTTGCATATTTTTTTGTTAAGTCAGCTCATAACAACTTGTAGAAAGGAGTGGGGATGTTAGAATTTGGAACATTTAAATTATATGGCTATTCTTGTGTCGCTTGGGATTGAATAAAGTTAATCTTGCAACACTCAAAAATAAACTAGAGAAATAAATTGATAATCTTGAGGTAAGGAGTGAATATATAAAAACTACATTTCCATAATCTTTGGAGAGTAGAACTAGATCCTAGGCACCAACATGTCAAGCTAAGATAAATGAGTTAAAAATTTTGATTAAATAATTGATAGTTAAGGACCAACTCATAAGCTAGGGTAGCTATTCTTCTTATGTAGGCTTTTCTAAACTAAGGAGGATAATTCTTGAGGTTGATTATGGAATAATTAAAGAGAAATAAATTAGCACATTTTCCCTTTATTAAACCATCCCCTACATATGAGGAGGATAATTCTTGAGGTTGGTTATGGAATAAGTAAAGAGAAATAAATTAGCACATTTTCCCTTTAGTAAACCATACCCTACACATATGAGGATTCTAATAACTTATTTGTTGGAATCCCACTATGTTGGTTTACCCATAGTATGACCTACTTCTTGTAAGAGTAGATAGCATGTATCTATCATGTTTGCAACAAAATGTGAGAAGTGTATATGCTTGATGATATATGAAATCTAATAATGTACTTCGTATATAAATGTGAGGATAAATAATATCTAATCTTATAGTACTTTCTAAATATTGGATTCTATGATGCCATAAAGGAAATATATATATATATATATATATATATATATATATATATATATATATATATATATATATATATATATATATATATATATATATATATATATATATATATATATATATATATATATATATATATATATATATATATATATATATATATATATATATATATATATATATATATATATATATATATATATATATATATATTATTTATTCTTTGAATTATACATGCTACATGGAATGGCTACAAGTACTTAGTTTATTGGTCATATCTTGGTGAAAAATTAAAGATTAAAATCCCATGTAACTATAGATGTGTAAACCCTATGCACTTTTTCAACCAACCCTAGGTGAGAAGTTATTTTAGAGCTTCAAGTTTAGTGAATAGCCTATAGAGGAAGGTTTTAAAATTATCAACTTCAGATTTTGATTCGAGTATTTTTCTTGAAAAGTTACTTCCATAATATCTATTTACTATAATTATTCTTAGTATGTGTGGGTTCAAGCTTGGACAAATAGAAGTTGCATTGAGAGGCTTGGTGTTTCAAAAGTATTCATTGTAACTCTGTAAGTGCATGAATCAAATTGTCTATCCAGCTAGCAAAACAATGCCTAACAAGACATTTTTTTATTTATTAAATAAATTAAAAATAAGTCTTGCCAGGGGTTATTTTGCTAGCTACATAGATGTTGCCTGCATGTATTGTTGATTAATAAGATGGAATATGGATGTTTTTAGGGGCTGAGCCTTTCCCTCTTGAGGGTTTTTATAGAGTGTATCTTGTTTTATCTCGTGGCTTGTCTATTTCATCTATGCACTTGGTTATTCTATAAGCTTGTATGCATCCTTTTCTCTTGTGAGGTTTTGTAAGAAAGGGATTAAATGAATTGGATATCGATGCATTATTTCTTAACAAGTGGTATCCGAGTTTTCATGGTTATGGGAGATTTGAGCTCTCGAGCTTTTGTTATAACATAGGTTGAGTAGATCTAGTGCAAAGTTAAATCCATGGTTATGCAAGAAAGATCTGATATTACACCTGGTAAGGAACACATTTGCAAGTTATTAATTTGTAGATCTAGGATTTTTGGGTTTGTTATTTTATTAGGTTGATTTTTCAATTTGGGAATGAATACTTTGAGTTTGATTTCCTTGGTTACAGAGGCTTATATCCATGTTGGTATTACACATGATACATATGTTTTGTTTGATCTAAGAGATTGAACAATTGGGTCTTGTTAAGGCTTTTCACTTGGGGTTATAAGAAGATCCTACTTGACACAACATAGATCTTTGAGGTGTTGGTAGAAGGACATGTTTGATTTATAGGTTTTCTCTCTCCGTTCTTGTGTGTCATCCCAAAGGTTCATGTTTAATGATTTGGGAGGATTGTCGTTACATGTTGGGAGATAGTATGAAGCTATTTGGGTTTTATATACATGGATCATTATGAGTTTCCTTGGTACTTTATTTTTTATCATTTATCACACCTTAATATGAGTGTTGATTAATAGAATTGATATGCCTTGTTCTATTTTTAGATTTGGCATTACTCATGGAGTGGGAGTTCCTAGATTTGTATGTTCTTCATTGATGGGTTTGATACAGGGAGATTGTGATTGCAATTTTTGGGTTGGACATATTGTTGACATGAGTTACTAATGTTCTTGATACCTAAGAGGTATGGATGCTTGGATGCATTAGCATGTGGATGCTATTTCTAATCATGTGAGTTTTTGTCTTAAATATCAGAATGAAGCTTTTATCACTTGGATTTGATGCATGTGTTCTTGAATTGGTGTGTCTTCATCTTGTCCTATTAATTTTCTTTCTTAGGTGGCATGTTGGAGGATGAGAGGAGTTCTTTCTTGAGATAATGGTCACTTTGGTTTTATTGCACGTATCTTGATGGACCATGAGAGCATGTTGAAGATTCATGTAGTTTCATGTATGACTATGATGATCATGTATTTCATTGATTGGTCATATACAACAACTGGAAGAATGTCAAGATAAGGTGTTGTACACCTTACATAAAATAATTTATTATGATGTAGTTAAATAATTATTTAGTTGTGGTACATATGGTAGATGTGGTTAGCCACATTAGGTAATTATTTGAGGACCACTTGTAAAGTTGTATTTAGCATTGGATTAGTTATTTTTTGTGTGGGAGACATAGAATAATTAATTGGGAAAAAATATTCAATGCTTGTATCAAAAAGTAAATGTTGCGTCAATGATTTTGTGTTATCATGGTTTGATCTTACCACTCAATTGTATTTGTGTGAGTTTGAGTTTATATAAGAAAGCATTTGTTTAGTGGTTAAGGTTGGCTAATTGAGAGGGTTATCATATTATTGAGTCTTTTTTAGTATGTATGTGAAGCGTGGCATGGGACATGTTGATTCAAGATTGAATATATGGAGGATGCATTGGAAAGGCTCGATGTTTTAGAAATATCCATGATGAATGTAAATGCACTTATTGTTTATTATTGATTAATAAGATGGAGTATGGATGCTTTTGGAGGATGAATATTTCCCTCTTAAGGATTTTTCCATGGTATATTTTGTGTTATCATGTGGCTTGTCTGTTTGATATATGCATTTGATTATTCCGGAAGCCTGTGTGCATGTTTTTCTCTTATGGATTTATATAGAAAATGGATTAAATGAACTATGTATTGATGCATTATTTCTAATAGACATGAGTGTCATAATTTCACAACAATAAAAAAACATACAAATTAATTTTAAAATTTGTATCATCGTATGATATGGTAGCTATGCGTGTGATTTTAGGACCATGTTTGACATGTGTTTAGATTCATTATTTAGTCTACTTGAAATCTAGCTTTGTATAATTGAAAAAGTTTTGTAATGGCACTTGAATTATGGGTGGAAAGTGAATGGATGGAGACATTAAGAGGCATTGTATAGAGGCCAAGGCCAAAGAAAAATACATTTTTAGTGTTGTTCGAATAAGCATCAGCACAGTGGTAGATTACTTTGCTTACTATATATCAAGGGAATTGTTGAACCCTAAGTGCATCATATTTGGATGTTAAAACTCTAGTGTCTAGCCAAAATTTTAACAATAAGGACATCATAACAATCTAGGATGCTATAGTGAACATGATTGCAGCTAACCTTGGACAATCTATTGGTTGAGGAAATTTCCAATCACTACCATGTGCAACCATGCCATATCTAGTAGCTAGGGCTTCCATGTTGCAAAAGGATTATAAGAGCCTAGATAATCAATAAAAAGCTATATTTGATTTCTAGCTAAGTGATGCTCTATGTGTTAGGTTCCTAGAAAATGCAAAGGTGTAAGAAGTCTAGTGTTATGAAGATGGGGATCTCGAAATGCTTGAAATTATCATTTAAACACTCTAGTTTGATGATGTGTTTTTCTTTCAATATGTTAAGTTTGAATTATGTTTAATAGTAAGAAATATCATTACTTGGCTTCTTCTCCTTTGTCAAAACTTTTAGTTGGTAGAAAAAATTTAAATGTGGTATGTTATAGGCTACAATGTATACAATATGGAATTGCTACATAAATTTCTTAGATACCATTATAAATGTTTATGTTTTATATTCAAATTATCTTCTGTTTGTATAGAAAATTGATCCAGTGATTTGTTATTTTTGGATAGATCTAATAAACTTATGAAAATCTAAGTTTTAATGTTCTTTTTTGTAACTTCTCAGTGCCCAACCTACATTTATTTACAAAAATATATGATATTATATTATACTATATGCACATTATTATATTTTATAATAATAAATTAGATTATAATATATTATAATATAATATTATTATTTTACACATTTTTTAAATATACCTACATGTATGGAGCAAGTTAGTCAAAATACTGTTTGAGAGGTACTTCAATCAACTAAGGTGGGATCAAATAGGTTTTGATTGTCTTTATATATGCCAAGAAAATGTTCAAACTACTAAAACTTGATCAAATAACTCATTGTCATGTTCTAGCTAATGATTTTTTTCTAGATTTGACTATGTAGATATTTTTATGTCCAACATTTTGGATCACAGTCTATGTCTAGCATCAGGGAGTGATCCATCTTCATTTTCAAGTGTCGAAGTGAAAATTTTCATTCAATGGGAGTCAATCAAACATTACTTGATTAAATCCTTGCACATTTGTTGTGAATATCATTAATTTTCCATGTGACTTGGCAATGTAATACATCATTAGGCTTTGATCCTATTAGGTATGAACAATTTTTTAATACTATTGAAATTACAATAATATGTTTTTAACATGCTAACATTATGAACCATTCCTAGATATGTTTATGTACAAGTCTTCTCTATAAGAAAATAATTATTTTATTCTTAAGATTTAATTTATGACCCATTCTAAGTGGGGGAATGATGTGAAGAACTTACATTACTAAATGTCTAAAAGCTAGTTTATCAAATTTCCTATGATTTTTAATTTTATCCATTTCAAAATTAATCCAAACTTAACAATATGTATGGTTGTTGATAAGAAAAAAAAACATCACCTAAAAATGGGAATGTGAAATGGTGTCAAAGACCCAAGTTCAACTCTAGGCCCTATGACTCAACTTGGGCTAATGTGACAAACAATGCAAATATGAAAAATCTAATATTCAAAATGCTTTAGGAATCTTGTAGGAACAAAATGCTACCAAGGAAATGGAATAGTCAACCCAAAGAGTTTCCAAATAGCCAATAAGTAAGTGGCCAACCCAATGTGTATGCTAGATTAGTATATTGACAACAACACACTTTAGATGATTAATGGAACAAAGAGACAAGATGAACATGCTAAAACAAAACTTGAACGACTTGCAAATGCAGTTATCCATGATAGATACATCTAAACAAGGGACCTAATTTTGAGGAAACAAATGTACCTATTAGATGTGACACATTGAACCAACACAATCCTCTAATGAGGGGAATGAAGCAATGAGGGATAGAAATGACAAATGAATTGTTTAGTAATCCTATGGAGGTTCTTCCATTAAAAAAGGAACTGGACCAAACAAGAGTATAGAAGCCTAAGAAGTATAGAAAAATACTTCAAGTTAGAAATTAAAGGCACTAGAAAGCCCAATAGCTTACCAAAGATGCAATTTCTTGGTGGTAAAACCAAGAACATGGAATCAAGCATGAGGATGCTATTGCGATATCTTTACATTTCACTTTGACCTTTTGTTGGACCAATTGTTCTACTATCAAAAGATGTCATGTTGTCAAACTCTTAAGTGATGGGACTGTAATGGTTATTCAAAATTAGAAAAAAATTGCATGCTTGCTGAAATATAGTCCAATACCATGACTAGTGGTTTCAAATACACTTTTAGTTTAGGTCTCAATATCCAAATAGGAACAAATGTAGATCTACATAACTTGGCTTCGTTGATAGAGGTGTTGAAGATGTCATTAAAACACAAACGTAAGCTCCAGTTTAAGCCAGTTGAGGGAAAGCAAAAAAGGATTAGCATTCAAGAAACCTAAAACCAACACTGAAAAAAATTGATGAATTTAAAAGGAAAAAAAAAAGATGTTTAAATATGATAAAACCAATCAAATTTAGAAATAAAATAAAATCACATACAAATGGTATCAAAACACCTCATGGAGGAGGATCAAGGAAAAATGTCAAAGTTGTTTGTTTGACAACAAATATTGCAAAAGGACAAACAAACAAGTTAATCCCAATGACAAGTAAAAAGGCAATCTACTCTAAATTAGCCATCGCCTCCCTTACATCACATCCACATAATAGTACTCAATAAGCAAGGCAAACATTGATTTCCACCTATGGAAATGTGAAATAAAGAAACTAATAATAATGACAATGAAACCTCTAAAAGTGCTCAACCATAAAGAAGTGCATCTACATAAAAACATTATTAATCAAATGTAAGTCCCAATATAGCCAATAATCTATAGTGCGAGTTAGGGTACATAAGAGGGGCGAGTTAGAGGGTACATAAGAGAGGGGAAAATGAATGTCTATTGTTTTAATTTTGTTTGGGAAAGTTTATTGGTTATGTTTTAATGGTAATGTTATGATTTGTTGAATTATGTTAGTAATGATTCTTGACCTTTGAAATGCTTTGTTAAAGTATTATTGTCTTGATTTTTACTTACATTTTCCCTTCACGTGGTCCCGTGATGTGAGTTAACTGTGACATTAGTTGTAACACCTCTTATTGGTTATACCCTTGTTAGAGGTTGTATTTAACCAATATTTTTATCAAATGAGCTTGAAATCCTTAATGTTGCCGACCTAAGTTCTTTTTCTTTCCTTGGAGTTCTTTGGAGGTTGTGTAGTTTCATAAGGGAGAGTGGCTTCCAAGTGGGGGCCAGGACCCAAAGTGGTTGGTAGGATAACCCCTCAGAAGTTGGATAACCCCTCAAAAGTTTGATAATTAAGATAACCTAATAATTTACTATGGTTTTGGGTAGCTAAAAGACTAATCAAGATTAATTATGGCCCACTCATGGTTGAGTGCTCGTACAGACTCAGGATGTAGTGGGAAGGCCTGGAATAGCAAAACCAACTACCTTGTCCTCACGAAAGGTTTGTTGGGTCCGCATGAGTGTTTAGATGGGGGTTGGGGGTTCGGGAGAGGATGCCACGATAACCTAGAATGGGGGTCGGGGCCTATGGAGGCCTGCTAGGATAACCCATTCCAGACCATGCAATGACACTCTTCCCTTATGTTCACTAATATATAAACTTGTTGGTAATACCTAGAGCATTCTTATTGGAGTCATATCTATATGTTTATGGCTTATGTGGATACCCAATGAAATGTTTAGACCATGTGTTGTATCCTTTGTGGTTTTCTTGAGGACCTTATTTCTATCTCCTAGCATGGAGGGGTGGTTCCCTTTTGGGCCACATGGTCAAGTGGTAGCGCCTTTTTTTATCAGGTGTTTTGTTCCAGTCTTGCAAGCGGTAGCTTCGCATATGATCCATCTTGCTCTCTTGGATTTTCTCATCTCCGTGTACTAGTTGGATTCTCTTTGTTCCTTTGGATCATTCTTGTATCTCTTGTACCTTAGGTGGTTGAATGTATCCTATGGTTATGTGTGCCTTCATTGACAAGATGTTATTATGATGAAAAAATGAAGTATTATTATGAGGTCTTGTGATGAAAATGCAATTTAATTGTGATGAGACTTAGATGGTAGACTTTTATTTAATTAAATGTAGCTATTGATTCAATGTGATGGAATGTATTGTTATAAATGTGGCTTTAGGAATGTTTATGTTATTAAGTGCAGATGTATGATTCAATCATTTCTTTGTTTGTCTAAGTTCATGAATGTTACTGATATCGTATGTGAATTAATTGACCTTAACTATTTAATAGTGTGATTAAGTAATCCACGCTGGGAAATCCTTTAGGATTTATAGTTTAAGTCTTCCGCTTGTGCAATTAAATGCAATCTTTTATCTTAATGAAATTGTATGTTAATTATTGTTTTCAAAAAAAAAAATCACTATTTTTTGAGTGTTTTAGTTTAATCCTTTAGGGTTTCTTGGCAGGGCATTATATAAGGGGAGATAGATAGAGAAATAGAGATGAAGATATGGAGTAAGAGAGATGGAGGGAGAGATGAAGTTGATGAGAGAGACAAACTGATATAGATAGAAATAGATGGAGATAGATAGAGTGAGGTAGATATACATAGAGAGGTGTGGATAGAAAGAGATAGAGAGGAGTGAGGGAGGGAGAGATATGAGAGAGAACCAAAGATATAAAAAGATGGAGTGATAGTGAGAGAGAGAGGAAAATAAAAGGATATATAGGGATAAAAAAGAGGGAGAGATAGGGATAGAGAGATTGATATAAGTTGGGAGTAAGAAAATAAAAATATTTTTAAAAAAAAAAATTTGACTTAATATTATATTCTATTATATTTATAGATAATACAAATATATATTTCAATATTTGTTGTTTAATTTTATTTAATTATATTATAATTATTTTTATTATCTTATTTTATGTATGACAATTTGTTAAATCTAATTTTAAAATCATTTGAAATTATATATTTAGTTTATACAAAATTTATATTATAGTTAAATTTATTGTTATATATCACTTATAATTATTTATATAATGTAAATATTAGTATATTCTAAAATAAGATAATAATTTATATTTATATTTAATGTTATAATGTAACATATATAAATAATAAATATAATTTATAAATAGTTAATTATACATTGATAAATTTTAAATATTATTTTAGTTTTCACAATTTTAATTGATTTTATATTATGATATATAACAAATTAATTGTTCCTTTATTAAAATACGAACAAGAATGTCCTCATTAAAAATAAATGTTAGTTTTATTTAACTGATACAATATTATTTTCAAACATTTCAATCACAAAAATCATTTTATAGAACTTAAATTTTTTCTAGAAATTTAAATAATTATAATAGATTTCATTAAGAAATATAAATAAAAAATATTTTAAATTTAATTAATAATATTATATTATCAATTAGTATAATTTGTATAGTAATAAAGACTAATATATACTTAAAAAGTATAATTTAAAATAATTACCAATGAAAAGAATGAATACATTATTATGAAAACATATTTAACTCAATTAGTAATGCATTGTTTTTTAATGGGAACTAAAAATTGAGTTTGGTGACTAGGTAGGTATATGGGATGCTTCATGTTTCACACTTCTATAGTCTTTTCTCCTTAATCTCTTACCCCTTGAATCAAACTTAACTAGCAATTGCGCCTTGGTGTGCAATGGGTACACTGAATAGGTGTGGAAGGCCAGTTCAAAAAAAAAAAGGTCTACTTTTTGCATACATTCAAGTGCAATGCATGATAAAAATTGGTTGGCCATTTTAAAAAAGTCTTAATAGAAAACTAATAAATTTAAATAAATTATACATCCACTTACATGGATCCAAACATGATTGAAACAAAACATTTGAATTGGGAACATAATCAAAATCATAATAGGCTCATGTTACATTTTTAATAAGGAGAGAGGGAGATACGCAGGGGTAACAAGATAGAGATAGAGAGGAGCATAGAGACAGAAATTGAGATTGAGATAAAGGAGATGGATATGGAGAGAATATGGAGAGATAAAGGGAGAGAGGATAGTGATATATATCGAGATGGAAGAGATAAATATATAGAGGGGGAGAGGGAGAGAATAAGAGAGGGAGAGATAGAAAGATAGAGATAGATATAGGAAGTGATGTATATAGAAAGGGGGATATATAGGGGCAAAGAGATATGGAGAGATAATGAGATATAGATAGAAGGAGAGATGGAAGAAATAAATGAAGAGATAGAGATAGAGAAATGAATAGATATGGTGGGATAGGAGGAGAGATAGAAAGAGAGATATTGTGATATAGAGTGATAATGAGTTAGAGAGAGAGAGAGAGAGAGAGAGAGAGAGAGAGAGATGACATTCAAATCTTGGAAGTATATGAGAACATAATGTCAAGATGCATGGACTGATTTATAACTAAATAATTATAAATATAGGTAATTAAATATATAACAGTTATAAATTTATAATGACAAAATTTTATTATTTGACTCGTCAAAAAAAATCTTAATTTTAATAGTATAAATACACATGATTAAATATATAGTAAATATGTAACTGTAAATTTTTAATGATTAAATATTATTTCTTATAATTTTCATGTTAAAGAAAAGCTAGTTTTAAAATATATTAGACTTTTTAAAATTTAAAATATATCTAAAAAAATATAAATTGATATTATTAACAAATGCAAAATAAATTTTTATCACAATTTAATTACTTATAAAAATTTAAAAAATAAATAATAAATTTTATAAATTAATAAATAATTAAATAAAGAATAAACTATTTTTCAAAATTTAATAAAGATGTTATATATAAATTAACCCTTTAATTTCTTCTTCTATAATAATAGTATTCCTAGAACAAAATGAGATGATTATCTAGCTTAGAATATGTAGCCATTTTTCAATTTTAACATAAGAATATGTGATGCTTTAAAGAGTTATGTGAAGTTCAATTAATCATTGTATAAATCTCTCTCTCTCTCTCTCTCTCTCTCTCTCTCTCTCTCTCTCTCTCTCTCTCTCTATATATATATATATATATATATATATATATATATATATATATATTCCTCTCTCTATCTCTCCCTCTATTTATCACTTCCTCCATCTTTACCTTTCTACCTCCTCATCTTCCCCTCGCATTGTCCCCCTCTTTTTATCTCTATTCAACTCCCTCTCCATCTTCATCTCTCCTTCCATCTCTCACTCTTTATATATTTCTCTCTCACACCCCTATATCTTTCCCAAGTTACATCTCTTTCTATCTCTCCTTTTTATCCCCATCTCTCTCTCTCTCTCTCTCTCTCTCTCTCTCTCTCTCTCTCTCTCTCTCTCTCTCTCTCTCTCTCTCTCTCTCTCTCTCTCTCTCTCTCCTATCACTCCTTTTTATACCTATCTACTTATTTTTCCTCCCTCTCTATCTATTCTTATATATTTGTCTTCCTCTTTATCCCTCTCGCCACATCTCTTTAACTTTCCCCTCTCTATCTCTCCCTATATACCTCCCTTCATTACTTATCTTTGTAACGTTGATTCTCTCTGACTCCTGTCGAGCCTCTATCTCTATCTCCCTATATCTGCCTCCCTCTCTTTATCTATATCTAATGATATCTACCTTTCTTATTTTAACTCTCTATTTCTCTCCATCTTCACTCTCTTTCTATCTACATCTCTCTACTTCTATATCACTGTCTCCATATCTCTCTTTGTGTTCCTCTATCTATTTGTATCCATATCTCTCTACTTCTATCTCCCTATCTCTTTTTGTGTTCCTCTCTATCTATTTCTATATCACTCCCTCTCTCTTTTACCTCCAACTCCATCTATATATTCCTCTTTATCTCTGCCTCCTTAACACTCTCTCTTCTATCCTATCTCTTACAAACACACGCACACACTCCATGTTTTTCCCTCCCTAAGTCTATTTCTATATCTCTCTCACTCTCTCTCACACACACACTTCCTATTTCTCCCTTGCTATCTCTGACTATCTTTCCCCTCTCTATCTCTCTCTTTTCTCTATATGTCTATGTTTCCCCCTCTCTATCTACCTAATCTATCGCTCACACACACACTTTGTGTTTATCCTTCCCTAATTCTACTTTTATAACTCTTTCTCACTCACACCTCTATTTATTTATTTTCGTATATATGCATCCCACTCTCTTCTCTCTCTCTCTCTCTCTCTCTCTCTCTCTCTCTCTCTCTCTCTCTCTCTCTCTCTCTCTCTCTCTCTCTCTCTCTCTCATCTCTCCCTCTCCTCTCCATGTACCTCTCCATCTTCATCTTTATCTCAATCTCTATTCCTATCCCTATCTATGTCTCTATCTCTATCTCCTTACCCATTTATCTCACACTCTGCCCCCCTATCTCTATGTATTTTCATCCATATATTTCCCCCTTCCCTATTGAAAACATAATATGAAACTCTTCGTAATGGAGCCTTATTATCTTCCTAATTTAGAGGTTTTTTTAAGTCATGTTTGGATCCTTATAAGTGGATTCATAGTTGGTTTGAATCTATCACTTATTCATTGAGACCTATTTTACACAAACAATTTCATTTGGTAAATGGTCTACCATTTCACCTAATGCACTACAGAAATGTATGCAAACAATAGGTTATAATCGTCCCTCACTCTATCAATCCACATCTCTCCATCTCTCACACCCTTTCCATCTTTATCTATATCTCTTCACCTCTCTATCTCCATCTATCCATACTTCTTTCATCTCTCTCGTTATGTCTAGCTTGTTATCTCTCTACCTATCTAAACACCAATATCTATCCCTCTCCCTTCATCTCTCTATATATCACTTTCCATCTCTATCTTTATCTTTCTATCTCCCCCTCTCTATATATGTATCTTTGTCTCCATCTCCATTCATATCCTCCTCTCAATCTCTATCTCCTTACTCTCTCTCACTCACTCTTTCCCCCTCCATCTCCCCCTCTTTCTATTCTCTCTCCCTCTCTCTCACTCCCTCTTGCAAATGTAACATGAGTTTGTTGGCAGTGAAGCCTGATTATCTTCCTAATTTAGATGTTTAATTTAAATCATGTTTTGATCCCTCTAAGTGGATACATAGCTGATTTGAAGCTATCACTTCTCAATTGAGACCATTGTTACACAAAAAAAAATATTTTTCAAAGGACCTACCAATGGATCTCATGTATTAGACAAATGTATGCAAAAAATAGACAAAAAAAATTAAATTGACCTTCCACACCTTTTTTGGTGTACCCATTGTACACCAAGGGTCAATTATGAAAAATTTTGTTCTATATTTTGCATGTATTTGTGCAATATGTGAGGTCAATTGGCAGGTCATTTAGAAAATCTGCTATGCACCCACTTGGTGGGATCTAAACACAACAATAATGAAACCTCTAAATGGAGAAGATAATCAAGCTCCATTACCAAAATGCTCATATTATGTTTGTAATAGGGAGAGATAAAGGTTATGAGATACAAATAGAGAGCAAGGCGGAGAGAACATTTAAAAAATATCCTTATATTATAAGTAAATAGCATGGAGGGCACAAAAACATGTAAATTAGGGAGACAAATGACAACAATGTTCAATCTAACATATTGCAAATAGTAATTGTTAATAAGTTTCACAAATAAAATAACTATCCATATAGAGATCATTGATTTATCAATTTGAAATCATTTCTATCAACATTGGTATCACAACCTCCCTTGGGGTGATTTACATTTCAGTATTTCATTTACATGTACTTGCAAGTACTTTCCTTCATTACTTGGTTAATTCCAAAACTGGGGTTTGACATAAAGGGAAAACCCCAATCCCAACTCATTTTCCTCTCTTTTCTATGTGTAGGTTTCAAGTGCACAACTGTACTTTCAGATTTGGGCTCCATTTGCAGAGGCAGAAAAACCCTTTTCATTTCATGGATTTTTCGAAGGATCATGTACATTTCTCCCACAATCCAAGCAAAATTTCCTCAAATTTGCAAGGCAGCTTCGTCTTGACATATTAGTGCAAAATCTAGGAGCACAACCTCATCCCATATTCTAATCTTAAATTATAATCAGTTCTTTGTCACTTTTGCACTACATAATTCAATCAATTCCTTTCCATTTCAAATAGGAAGAGGGGATCAACTTATCATTCCCATTTCACTCAAAATTCTATTTTCTATCTTTGGAGATTGAATCTAGTGGATTTTCCTCTCCTCTTCCAATGTAATTGGGTGAAAAGTGTTTGAAGGGAAATCCGTAGTGAAACTCTCATCTCTCCTTGGAGGGAAAGGGTAGTTTTCCTCTTGATCTTCCATTCACACATTCTTCACCCGCCAATACACATTGGCTCCATTACATTTTGGTGAACCCGACATCTTGCATGCTTTCTTTTTAACAAAATTGTATATTTTTCATTTGCAAGTTTTAATTTTCTATGAACTTAGTGGTTAAATCCCTTAAAAACCCTAGTTTTTAAAATTAAAATTGAACTTGTGATTTATAAAAATTGCTTGTGGTTATCTTAGATCTGAAAATTGTTTTGTTTATAAAATTCAATTTCCTCATTGTCTTGTTCAATTTGCAATTCAAATTTACAAAAAATAAGAGGTTACTTGTTAAAACCCTAATTTTCAAAAATCATCTTGAACTTGTGCAAAATTTGATTTCCATTTAAGTTTTAGATTTTTAATTATTCTCAAACTTATTTTCATTCCTACAATTCACATTTTCAATTTCCCTCCTTTTTCCCAAAATTCAAATTTCAAAATTAAGTGGTTAGGTCATAAAACCCTAATTTTCAAATTTAATTAGATTTTATGCAAATTTCAATTAATTTCATTCAAATTCATATTCTTAAACATTTTCCAAGGTGTACATATCCATTAGGTTTGACCTTTTTCAAAATTGCAATTCAATTCCTCTTTTTCTTCAAAAATCTAATGGGGTCCTATTTTTACATTTGAACCTTCATTTCACCCATCTAGAAATCGTAAAATTCACCAATTTTTTGGGGTTAGCTTTGAAATCATCTTAATATTCATCCTTGAAAATTTTTTAAAAATTTGGTCGGACCATGTGTGTTCTCGTCACGATCCTCGGCTTTTTTCCCAAAATTTCGGGAGACTGTTTTGTATTTACTAGCCTAAATCCAGAAGACTGGCTGATTTTATCGATTTTTTATCCCTCTAGAATTGGAAATACCTCCAAAATTTAACATTTCAAATTTCAAGAAATTTTTTAAAATTAAGACATAAATTATAGTCTACCCTGATTTTAAAATTAAGTGGTATCCCCTTGGCCCTAATTTTGAAATTTCAATTTCCTTTCATTTTTGGAAATTATGTCATCCTCTTCCTCCAACAAAGTTCAAATTGTGTAATCATTATTTTCTTACATTTTGCATTACTTAATTTTGTAATCTTTGTTCCAAAATTTAAAATTCAAATTTTCCCTTTAGTGCATGAGTTTTTCCACTATTAGTTCTACCTATCCTGTCCCCATTAGACGAAACATTAGAACTAAGGCCTCCAAAGGTTTAATTACTGAGTAAATGGAGCCTAATTTGGGTGACTTCTTTAATGAGGGTCATACTAATTCTTCCCATCCTAATCATATGCATATTCACCCCATTGATGAATCCCATGATGAAGAAGAAGCTTTAACTAGAGTCTCTATAGATCAACTTTCCACATTTGACAATCAATTTGATAACTTTCAATAATGGATGTCCCAAGAATACCCTAATAGTGAAGCTCTTCCATTAATTGAAGGCCTTAAGCGCATGATTCAAAGTGATAAGAATGGAATTGATATATTGTGTGGTATTGCACATATTGTTGATTCTAATGTCATGCCTATCAAGAGTTCTGCCAAAACCCTAGGTTATTCACAACCTTCAACACAAGTCAATCCTTCTATTCCTTTGACTACTCTTATGACTAGTATTCCTACTTCTACCCCCAACATCATGGCTACATCAACTCAAAATGTCATTCCTACAACCATTGGTCATGGGGGCAATCCCTCTTCTTCATTTAATCCTTCATCTTTACCTATGTCTTCCATATGTATTCTTATTATTCCTCAGCCAATCAATGTGACACAAGGGGGAAATTCCTTTAACAACTTTGTTCCTCCTTTAAGTGTCCCTTTTCCTACCCAATCATCACCTATGCCTACTTATCATAATGTCCCACCACCTTATTCTCAATCCATTCCTTCCTTCAATAACATCACACCACCTTCTCAATCAACTATGTCTAACATCCATTCTTCTACCGAAGTGACAATTAACAATCTTGCTCAAATCGTGTCTTCCCTACAACAAAAAATTGCCTCTATGAGTCAATCCAAGTTTAGTGTTCCCGCCTTTGATGTTGTGAGCCCACTTTCTCTTGATATTGTTAAATTCATGCCACCTAAACATGTTGAGATCCCTCAATTAGAACTCTATAACTAAAAAGGTGATCCTCTTATGCATGTCAAAACATTTCAAACCTTGTGTACCGATTTTGCTTATGATAAAAGATTACCTGCAAAATTGTTTACAAGAACACTAAGAGATAAGGATTTGCAATGGTATTTCTCTTTGTCTTCTTGTAGCGTCCTAAAATTGTGACACTTGCAATTTCGACTGCATTTCGGTCTTCACGATGGCGATGCAACACTGAACCTGAATGGAGACCCCGAAACTTGTCCACGACACCAAAAACTGCATTTTCTAGCACCCTGGCCTGAACCTCCTTTGCACCCTATTGTCTCGGGAGGTGGGACCAGAGCGCCCAGCGCCCTGGTCCCCCAGGACCATGGCGCCCAGCACCCTGGTCCCTGGCCCTATTTTGGGCCCGGTCTCCTATGGGACTTCGGGTCTTTTTGTTTGCAAAATGGAAAATAACATTTCCTAGTCGGCCTAAGGTCGGGAAAATCAGTCTATTAACCCTAATTGGCAAGTATATAAACTACATTTTCCTCTCCCATTTGGGTAGAAAGAAAGAAAAAAAGAAGATGAACATATGTGGAAACGATACTCAAGCATTCAAGCATTCAAGCATTCCTTCAAGCAATTGATCATTCCAAGTCTCCATTCAAGGCTAAGTGTTGCATTCAAGACAAGGATTCAACCATTGAAGAGGAGATCACATACTACTACTACAACATACAACAAACAACAACATCTATACCTTTGCACATAAGGATACAAACATCCTTACAACAAGGTATTAGTACTTGTTTTACATTACAGACATTTACATTTACAGCATTTCTCATTTCTTGGTTAATTCCAAAACCGGGGTTTGACCTAAAGGCAAACCCCTAATCCCTAACCCCCCAATCGTCTTCGCTTTTCTGTGTGTAGGTTGTAGGTACGCGGCTGAAATTGAAGATCTGGAATCCTTGTGCAGAGACGAACAAATCCCCCTTCATTTCGCGGATTTTTCGGAGGACCGTGTGCACGCCGGGGGCCATCGTCCCATCAACTTTCGCTCAAATTTGCAGGACAGCGCTGTATCGACATTTTACTACTAATTCCAGGTCCGCAGCTTCATCCTATATCCATATCTCAGTTTATAAGCGAATCTTTCTCACTTTCTATGCATTCCTAGCTTAATTCCTCTATCAACATTCTTTACAAAAGAGGGTAGCCTTGCTGTCTTAACCCTTGAAACTCATTTAGCATCCAATCTTGCATTGTGTGGGATTGGATCTTGTGGGTTTCAACCCCTCTTTTGAATGTAAAGTCTCCCTAAGTGAAAACTGTCAACCCTAGCAACCTCCCTTCTCTCTCCATGGAGTTGGAAGAGGGGAGAGCAACTAGGGTTCGATCATTTTTCCGCTTTACACTTCTTATTATATCACTTCCTTTCAACAACTAGCAATTTTATCCAACAATTTCAAAACAACATTGGTCCTAAAATCACTTTGACTGATTTAATGCATTGTAAACAAGATGTTAAAGAAAAAGTGATTGATTTCATTGGTAGATATAAGCATTTGTGTGCTCAAATTTTTTTTCATGTACCTGATAATGATATTCAAATAATTTTCATTTTTAATTTACAAAAAGATATCAGGGAAAAGCTTATTTTGTCTGAGTTTAATTACTTTCCACAGTTGTGTGCAACACTCCACAATTATCAACTGGTTGTGAGTCAAATAGAGCAATCCACTCCTATGGCTTCGAGTGATAAGGGGGGGAGTGTTCAACATCCATTTGTGAAGTTCAAACCAACAAAAATCTTCATCAAGTTCAATGATACAATCAACAACCACAATGTGAATGCTACAAAAGGTGTGCCTTCTATTTCTAAATCTTTCCAAAGAGAAAGATAATTTACTTCTTTGAATGAATATTTACATAGTATTATGTCTCAATTATTGCACAAAAATGTTATCAAACTTCCTCCTATAAAACAAGTTGATCCTTCTAAACTTGCATCCCCTTATTTTGATAACAATTCATTTTGTCAATTTCATCGTCAGCCTGGTCATGATACTGAGAAACGTTTCGTATTGAAGAATAAAATTCAAGATTTGATTGATAATAATACTATATCTAGATCCTTGTATTACATTTGACCCTAGCGAGACCATTAGAGCACCTGATGGCCCTTTCTACATAGTTACAAAGGTTAAGGATATCCCTTGTCGTGGTGCCATTATTGATCCCTCTTGCATGGTTAATGTCATAAATGAAGAGTATCTTTTCACTTTACAATTGCATAAACCAATATATGATGCTTATAATGTGATTTTGAAGTTATTTGATGGCTTGTCTTGTCCTACCATTGGCTCTATCACCCTTCATGTTGAAGTTCATACTAAATCCATGGATGTTGACTTTGTTATCATACCCTCTTATGAGAAATTTCATGTGAAGTTGGGCTATCCTTGGCTATCTTCCATGAGGCTATTGCTTCTCCAATCCACAAGTGTCTAAAATTTCCTCACAATGGAGAAATCATAACCGTGAACCATATCTTATTTCCTCCATCCAAAAGAAGCCTCAGTGTTCCTATTGATTTTTTTTGGCCTAAACAATTTTAATCTCTTCCATCAAGAAGCGATGCTATTTTTCAATCTTATCAAAAATGGAAGAAAGATATGATCTTATCCTTAAGTCAACCTAGATCCCCAACAATTGACATTCCTAATATTCTTCAAGATGAGGTTCTTCCCCTCACGGATAGAACTAATCTCCCTCCTAAGAAATATCATCAACCTATTTCTATGGATGTGACTATACCTTCTCCTAAGGAGAACAACAATATTCCTCCTAAGGTTAGATCTATACCTCTTCCTCATGATGGACATGGTCTTCTTCCTACACCTACCATTCCTCCTTTCTATGGTGCAGTTCCACCTCCTTCCTCTTATCGAGAGAAGAGGCCTGCTTCTCCTCTTATTCAACCTAAAAGACCTCAACCTAAAATTTCAACTATCAAGGAGAGAAAGATTCCTACTTTTTTAAGTTTTCCTTCTCCTTCTCAGCCTTCCACTAAGACTCAATGAAATTGTTGTGCAAGAGAACACCGACAAAGACGTTGTGTTTGATCTTGTCAAGCTATCCCTCAAAATACTCAATCTCCTCAAACTCCAACAGTTGACATGATTCCCTTTTCTCTTAAGCAAGATGTTCAACCTACATCTCCAAATCATAAGTTGCACAAAACATGTGATGGTTTTACTCCTATTCACGTTCTTTCTCCTCCTTCTCTAAAATTTGATGAAGAAATGGGTGAAAATGTTATTCATCATGGCAATACAACTCCTAATTCTTCTGATAGTGAGTATGCATATGTTGATGTGGACAAGCATTTATCAACTAAATTTTCACAAACCCTAATCCTAGCTCCTAGAATCGAACAAAGTGACTTACCACATGACCATAGTCCTTGTTTGGATCTTGTGATAGCTACATCTGGTATGCTTGATGTCGTTCCTTTGGCGTGTTTCTTGCCTTACCAAAATAGTGATCAACAAGATCGAGAGGTGGATATCGTTCTAGATTAGCAATATTAGCAGTGTAGATCTTCTCTCTCTCTCTTTCTCTTTTGTGACCATTGTTCTATGTGTATCCTTGTTCTTCTATTGTTCCCTTAATGTCTACTTGGGGATGATGCAAAGCATTGAGATATTTTCTTGGTCTCTTTCACGTTGACTCAAAAGACATCCTCTATTCCCTTTCTTCCAAGCTTGTGTCCTTCTTTGGGGAATGACAATAATTATATGTACATGCATACATGATATATATGAGTTATCATACAACATACTGACACTGAGGAAAGTGAAACTACCTCATGTTTTGTGTTCATTATCCTTGGATTTATTCCTTGATTGGGGGCTAAATCCTTGTGATAATGTGCTCCCTCCCTTCTCTATCTCTTGGGTGTATCCTACCTTAAAGAAATCTCTCCCAATAAGAAGCATGTGATCGCTTTAACATAGGGGCATACACTCCATTCATATTTTCCTTCTTGATACTTAGAATTACTTAGTGAACATTCTTTTGCTTTGTAATCTTTAGTATCCTTGCTTTCATGACTCATAGTGAGGGCAACTTTGCTACTTGCAATCATGGTTATTTCCTTATTGATCTTCCCTTTTACTTTGTCAATTGAAGTCCTAAGATCCTAAGTCCATTTGGGGCTAGGTGCATCTTGCCTCCCTAATGTGGTAAAAGTCTTTCAATCCTGTTTCCTTGTACTTTACCAGCACTATTGGCATACACTCATACTCCTGCTAAAGTGGGGGCTAAATGTAGTATTGTAAAATTGTGAACCTATAAATTTTTCATCACATTAGGGTCCTCACGCACATGAGATTGAATCCTCTAACCTAATCAGAGATCGGAGACTGTTCAACCCTCATAATTAGCTTCTTTCTTGGCCTCCACACCACCCTATCTAAACTTTGCCCTGTAGAAATGGGTAGGATAGGGGTGTGGTGCCCTTGTCCCCCCTAGGATAGGGGTGTGGCGCCCCTATCGATTCCCTATTTTGGGACAGGACCCTTCCTAGGGTTGCATAGAAGGTTGTGCAGTGAGTGGGAAAAACTCTTGATGTCAGCCTATGACGAAAATCAAATTCATTGACATGTATTTAAGGGGTATTTGTCCTCTCATTTTCATAAGTGGAAGTTCAATTTGGTCAAGTTGCATAAGCAATCAAGCATTCAAGAGAATTCAAGAATTCCTTACAATCATTGAGCATCTCAAGTCTCCCTTCAAGGCTAGGTGTTGCATTCAAGTCAAGGACTCAACCATTGAAGAGGCGATTGATTTCAACATTCAATTCCACACAATAATTTCTATCAATGTTGCTATCACAACCTCCCTTGATTGATTTACATTTCAATCTTTCATTTACATCTACTTGCAAGTACTTTCTTTCATTACTTGGTTAATTCCAAAATTGGGGTTTGACCTAAAGGAAAACCCCCAATCCCAAACCCATTTTCCATTCTTTTATGTATGTAGGTTGTAGGTGCACAACTATAATTTCAGATTCAGGCTCCATTTCCAAAGGCAAATAAACCCTTTTTGTTTCATGGATTTTTCGAAGGACCGTGTACATTCCCGCCACGGTCCGGGCAACTTTTCCTCAAATTTGTAGGGCCACTTCGTCTAGACATATTACTACTAGATCCAGGTGCACAACTTCATCCCATATTCTAATCTTAAGTTATAATCACTTCTTTGTCACTTTTGCACTACATAATTCATTAAATTCCTTTCCATTTCAAATAGGAAGAAAGGATCAACTTATCATTCCCATTTCTCTTAGAATTCCATCTTCTAACTTTGGAGATTGAATCTAGTGTATTTTCCTCTCCTCTTCCAATCTAATTGGGTTGAAAGTGTTTGAAGGGAAATCTGTAGTGAAACTCTCATCTCTCCTTGGAGGGAAAGGGTAGTTTTCCTCTTGATCTCTCATTCACACATTCTTCACCCGCCAACACACATTGGTCCTATTACAAGATGCTTTGCCCCACTGGATCCACTCTCAGCACTCACTTCTCTGGGGTAGTCAAGAACCAGTCCCCATGGCGAAATTTGTATCTTTACTAAGAACTATAAGAATGTGAGTCGCTTCAGAGGTTTGACCTCCTGCGCCAACAACTAGAAGGTGTTTGGCTTCTAACACAAAAGGTATCTAGTAAGGGCATCTGTTCGGGTGGCTATAATCAGCAGCATGTTACACTCTATTAAATAAAAGGCCTCCCATCCTATATAGGTTGCACTCTATAGGGTTTATGGGGAGTTATAATGTCACTATAGCAACATGTAACACCAGTTGCTTGAAACTTTCATCACAAAAACTTTTATTTATAGTGGCTTGGAAGATCTTGGCTTTAGCCCATTACCACTTGGGTCGTTCCCTCTCACTTGGCCTTATGGACTACTCAGGAGGAAGGCCCTCTAAAAGGAAAAACACAAAGAGCCTATTGCTCAAGACACAAAAGACCTTGTTGATTTTAAAGCACCAATTGAAGTGTTTGCTAAACTAAAGAAGACAAAGAAATCAATTTCAAAATTAAATCTTTGCCAAAGATCCTGCACCAAACTTGTTAGTAGTTTTGAAATGATACTCCTCCTACAAGCACACAAGTTTGGTAAATTTAAAGATCCAAAAGACTTTGTGAAATAGGGGCCTTCGAGAAACATCTTTCTCCTTTTTGAACAGCTGCACCACTTTGTTAGTTGGATTAAAAGAGGTTATCCCTAAGAACCAAATATCAAAACCCTAAACAAAAGCCAAAAAATAAAAGTTGAAAACACAGACGCAGATGCAGGAATAGATCACAAATGCAGAAAGACGAGACACAAACGCAATTTTCAAATTTGAGACCTGCAAAACAGACAAAAAAAAACAAACGCGACAGAAACTTCCATAGATGTAAGATCTAGACACAGACGTGATAAGAAAATAAAAATGTGATAAGAAGTTTCACAAACACAACTTCAGGGTGACAAATTTGCAAAATCAACAGAAAATAAGAAACGCAAAAATAATAGTCGTAGACGCTAAAACAAAACGCAAACATGATCAGATCTGTCACAGACGCAAAAAAATGTAGAATCGTTGCAATGTCGTAACTTTCAAAAACACAAAATCTACAAACAAGATGTCAAAATAAAAGGGACAAGAGTCCCATCGAGCGTGCCAAAATGTATATGGTGAAAAGTGGATCGTAAAAACAATAATTTTGAAAGACTAACAAGGATCCAACCACAAAACCTTAGCCTAACAATGAAAGCAATCCACCATACACAAATGAAGATACCTAAGACTGTACAAATAAACCAAACAACCAAATATACCATTCACATGTCTAGTAGGGTTTCGTTCTTCATCTCTTCCTATCTCCATTGCTTGTTTGATATATTTTCTCTCATATTTTATGTGTGCACAAGAGCTCAAAAAAGAACGAAAATTTGGTTGATAGCTTGATCGCAAGAAGGCTTGATTGTGTAATTAGTATGCTCATTAGGGTTGATAATGAATAAGAGCATCCTCTTATATAGAAGACATTGTAAAAAATGGAGGGATGAGATTGAGAGGTTTAAAGATAAATGGTTGGCTAGGATTAAAGGGTGGGTAAAGGGAATAATTAAATGATAAAGGGGGTAGGTAAGAGAAGAATTAAGAGGTGAGTGACATGTGTCATGGGTAGAAAAGGATAATGAATTAATTAAATAAATAAAAATTTATTTAATTAATAGATAAAGTGGGATCAATTAAATAAATAAAAAAATTATTTAATTTAGGAAAAGGACAATTTAAATATATAAAAGTATTTATTTAAATGAGGAAAGACTTAGAAGAGGATTAATGAATTAATTAAATAAATAAAGATTTATTTAATTAATAGAAGAATTAGGATAAAATAATTAAATAAATTAAAATATTTATTTAATTAGATAGGACAATTTTAGGTGTCTACACTATCTATGTGGACCTAGATATATATTGCTTATGGAGTGAGGAAATGAATTTTTTTATTTAGATGGACTCCCCTACAAGAATATCCTTGAGGTGAAAATTACCAACTCCCATTTAGCTCCACATTTCATTGACCTCATCGCAAATGAGCTAACTCTAAAAAAATGACTATTTATTAGATGGTGTAGGCATCTTGGGACTTTTAAGAATTTTTAGGAGTGATGGTGGATGGTATTTGGCCAACCACCACATGCTAATTCTAAGCTCCCTCTTTATTTTTTGATAAAATTATATGAAGAGTTTGTGTTGGGTTTGAGAGTCAATTATTTTGACTTTAGATCATTCCAGGGTGTTTTTGGTTGCATACCATAATAGAGGTTAGGGGCATGGGTTGAACTTGATCGATCCATGCCTTCTCATTATCATGTGGATCCTCCTCCTATTTTTATTCATGAACCCATTCAATAATGTGCAATGGATTTAGGATTAGGAGAATTAAAGTGTGCTCTTTGTTAGCCTTGGTGATCATACTACTGAGATAACAGTTGATGTTAGTGGTCATGATCATGGGGGAATATCAACTGGATTCAGTTCTAGTGCCACTCCATGTCTATCAAGATCTAATTTTTGTATGAGTTGTAATCAATTATGTTATGGATTTGATCATGGTGAATCCACTTCAAGTGCATGTGGAGCATCTGATGAGATTGCTTCATATGTATATTATCTATGTGTTGTGATCATGTCGTGGATCATCCTAAATAGGTATATATGTATGTTGAATTTATATAAATTTTATGAATGGTTTTTTAATGAACATAAATAAAAGTCTTTAACTCATATTGTTGATAGTTGTTGTCATTGGTGACTAATTTTTTTCATTGATCTATCAAATCTCATCTTATGTGTTTGCATTGATGATATGCTAACAATGAGCTTGATGGAAGTATCTGTTATTGATGTGTTATGTTGTGTATGTTGGAGAATGATGTCTTGGGTGTTGGTAAGGTGTTGTCATTGACAGATAGTGCAGATGGTTGATGGTTGAAAATATTCTTCATTGTGGACACCTACCTTCTTGGTGTTGATGTATGCACTTAGTATGTTGTGATAATAATTGTATGATGATGCTAATGCATTGAAAAATGGTGATTATGTTGATTCTCATGATTGGATGGTAAAGATACTATTATAATGATATCATATTTATATGAGGATTAAAATCATTAATTTGAGTATTATAATTAAGATGAGGATTAGAAGCATGATGATAAAGCAAATATGTTGATGATGGTGTTGATAGTCTTGTACTTGATATAAGTTATTATGATGTCTCTCCTATATCTCTTTAGTAAGAAATGTTGCTACATAGAGATTATAATCATTTAATATTGATAACGTGTGAAAGTGTAGGAAGTGTGCGGAATTTTGTCTAGAGAATGGTCTAGGTATGTGTAGGATCATGAGGGGCCAAAAAGTGGCGATATCTTGACGAAAGTCCTGATTGGTAGGCCAATTGAAAAATATCTATAAATTTCAAACGATATCACATTTTTTCAATCTGAAACATGTGTCACATTCTATGCTTGGTATACTATAGGATTAAAATAAATATTGAATTTCATAATTTTTTGACCAAGTTATGGTGGTCGAATATAGTAGTTTTTATATTTTTAAAAAGTTGTAGTAAAAAATCATAAATAATTATTTATTTTAAAAAAAAATTAAAAAAAATGTGTCACATATAGACATGAGTCTTCTACTTATATATAAAATCATATAAAAAAAAATATTATGATTTGATTGTGGCTAGGGTGGTCAGACAAACGCTCGCTTCTTATCTTTTTCTTGAAATTTTAGTCACACTGTAATGAAATATAAAATTTTCATCAAATAGAATTTTTTTTCTTCACAAAATAACTAGTAGCATAGAAACTACATTCATTTTTTTACAAATTATATTCTTACATATTTTTGAAATAATGTTGGTAACTTATTAAAAAAAATTACGTCAAGTTGCCTAACTCTATTTTTCTGATTTTCATTGCCACTTAAGGGCCTATTTGGCCCACCATGATCCTACACATACCCATCCATATTCCTCAATATTTAATGATGTGGTATTGTAGTTTGGATCTTAACGTGTATGTTTGTGGATATTCCACTCCTATCTTTTCAAGTCCTTGGTGTTGTAGAAGATGTGTTTGGTAATTATTGTATATTGGTAGGTTGATGTTTTTTAAGGATTGATATAGAAAATGCTTCACGTTTCTCAGCATTGTTATCTTTGTCGATGCATCTTGGGGGGTATTCTTATAGTGTTTGTGTTGTGTTTTACTTTTACTTCCTGGTGATGATGGGTACTGCAATTATGATTTTTGATGTTTTATTTCATGATTATGTTGTCTGGGCATCCGAGTATGAGCAACTCTATATCACTATACTTGTGCTAGCTTGTCTTTAAATGAATGTGGAATAATTATATGGGATTTTTGTTGGATTCTCGATGGATATCTCTATGTGATCATATTTTTGGTGTTGCATATTATCTAGATTATTTGTAGTTATCTTGCTGACAAGGCTTGATCTTTTTCTTATGTTGAGCCTTTAGGGACTTGTACCAACATTTAAGGTCGGTTGAGTTGTATTTGGGTCCTACTATGCCTTGTGGAAATCTTCATTGAGTAGATTCATTTAGAATATTTGTCTACACATTTCATCTACATATTACCTTGTTGCCAAATTGAACAAATATACATTTAAGCCTATGATATATGAGGCTACATAGGCATATGTATCAAGTTTTTTGAGGCTACTCTATGTCTTGGTTTGGACAACTTTCACTGCAATATTTTTTTGTGGAAAACTTTTCGAGATCATTCTTTGCCCTTATTCTAGTCGAGATAATTATAGTTTTGAGATGTTGATGAGGATAAATTTAGAGGATCATTTCATTTGCAAGTAGTATGGAGTGTGGAATATACAAGTAGTTTAGTGTGTGGTTGAAGTTTTGGTGTTGAATTAGCAATTCAAATGGTTGCTTAAGGTAGTGTGTCAAGAGTAGTTGCATTCTAGGGAGATGGATGGATGTAGTGATGTTGAAGGCTTACTCATCATAACTCATATATTGATGTATATTTCTTAGAGATGGTGTACTTCCTTAGTGTGTCCATTGTATCTTTCCTTGAGGTAGTGAACCTCAACTGCAAGTTATTTCTTTGAGAAGTTAGCTTCCTTAGGTAGTGAACCTTAAAAAAATTTATAATATTTTTCATATAGTGTAATTTAAATCTAATTTTAGTTTTTCTCTTCTTGGATTTTCCACATAAATCTAGTGTTTCATTGTGCATGTGTGTTCATTTTTTTTTATTTCATTGGTGTTGATTGAATTTGAATTGTTCCATAAAGTTAAGTTTTGTTCAAGATTGATTCCCTCCCCTCCTCTTAATGTTGGGGCATGTTCAACAATTGGTACATTAGATCCAAATTCTTCTTAAGTAATCTTAACCAGTTGAGGAAGGTCTAGGATGGCACAAGATGGGTCTAGAAGATATCTAACTTTAATGGTTCAAACTACATAATTTGGAAAGTAAGAATCGAAGCATGCTTGTCCTCTTTAGGGTTTGGAGTTTGGAATGTAGTTAGAGATGGTTATACTCCTCCTACTCACCTATTAGATGCATAGAGATTAGACTATATGAAAACAATGGAAAATCAAGGAATACAAATATTGAGTGAATTGGATGACTCTGAATCGGTGAAGGTGATTAATTGGAATGCTACTAAAGATGTTTGGGATAAGCTTTATTAGAATATATGAAGGAGATTATAATGTACAAGGTAGATCAAGATCCATAACTTCAAGTACAAATTTGAGAACTTGAGGATGTCAAAAGATGAAGACATTGCTAGCTATATGTTCTTGATGACTAAAGTTGTAAATGGAATCAAAGGTATTGGTAGAGAATTGAAAGAAGATGGGGTTGTGGAAAAGGTACTTCTATCTCTTCCTAAATATTATATTTGTAAAGTTTCTCCTATTGAAGATAGTAAAGACTTGGATAAATATTCAATGGTTCAACTATATCATGCTCTCACTACTTTTGAGATGAGACAGTTTGACAAAGATGCCCTTAAAAGGGAAGTTGCATTCAAAGCTAGTAAGAAGGTAGAAGATGAAGATGCTAATCATTTTGATGATAAAATTGCAGCAAACTTTGTGAGGAGATTGAAGAAGGACAATGACAAGTACAAAGGTAACGTACCTTGCAAATATTTTAATTATAGAAGAATTGGTCATTTTTCCTCTAAATGTACTTTTAGAGAAGATAACAATAAAAGAGGAGAAGATATAAATAAAAGAGAAAAACTTCAAAAGAATTAATTATTCCAAAGAAATACGCTATTCATCTGAAAATGAGGATTGTGATGATCCAAATAATGAAATACTATTTATCAATGTGAAAGTTGATGACAAAAGGAATAATGTTGAAAATTATAAAAAGTCCAGTACCTTCTAAATAGAGAGAAGTTTAATAAAACATCAACAATTGTATGGAATTCCTTTCATGATAAATAAGATCCAAATGCTTGGGTGATTGATAGTGGTTGCTCCAATCACATGGCTAGTGATAAGAAAGTTCCTCAATCTTAACAAGTGGAATGGAGGATCTATCAAGTTTGGTGATGAAGGGTTTGCATAAATTTGTGGAAAAGGCATCGTAACTATTGATGGAAAGAACAAGAAAAAGGATGTTATTTATGTTAAAGGACTAAAACATAATATTCTCAATGTTAATCAAATGTGCAACAAAGGATATAAACTCATATTTCATGAAATATGTTGTGAAATCAGAAAGAAAAACTTTATGAGACTAGTTGCAAAAGAAACAAAAACTTATGGAAATGTTTATCATCTAAATGAGGCTAAAGGAAGAAGTTGTCTGATGGATCACAACAACATCGACAACATGGTGAAGTTAAGCTCTACACATGTAGTATGAGACATGCTAGAGGTCATCAAGACTACAAACACCCTATGCAATGAATTTCAAATGGAAAAGCAAACTAAGACAAGGTTCAAGAATAGGGAGTATTCTACTACAAGACCTTTGAATATTATACATATTGATCTATGTAAGCCTACAAGGATATGTTGATTAGATTGAAAGGACTGGAATACTGAGAGGGGGGGTTGATTTAGTATTCCCATAGATATAAAAACTTTTCTCAGATTTTAGTCTTGCATAGAGATATCAATCTTCATCAAACAAACTTAACAAATATAAAACAATAAATGAAGAATAAACATGAAGAACACAACCACAAGACAAACATCGGATTTTATGTGTGGATAACCCAAATGGGAAAAACCATGGAGAGTGTCAAATCTAAGGAGAATATAACTAGTTATATGGTGTTTACAAAAGGGGTGGATCACTGCCGAGTGACTCACTTCTAGATTACAAAAGTGGCTCACTGCCAGACTACTCAATACAAAGATACAAAGAAATGACTTACTATCGAAATTCTCACTGCAATAGAAAAGGTTCAATTGAAAAGGATTGCATCTCCAAATGCATATATATGATTAGTTCAAAGATTAAGCTCAAATTACAATTTACAAACTCTTATAGTAGATTTGATTAAAGATCTTTGTAGAACTATCATGCAGTAGATCCGGTGAAGGACTACTTTAGTACGCAAAATTGTATGTCTTCGCTATCAACAACTCAAACTTCACACACTACTACCTTCGCTACTAGCTCTCTTTCACATATCTCATGAACTTTCTTAATCTCTTTCTCAAACACATATTCATACCATTCCATGTCATTCCTCATGCTACAATATATATATATATATATATATATATATACTAGAGGGAACATACCAAATAGTTTGTCGGTCAAGCCCAACATGTTAGCAAGACACTCATGTTTGCCTCAACCTTCTCAAAATAGGTCACAATGTCTTCTCCTTCCTCCATCCTCAGATATTGTATCTTCTCTTAGTTGTTAGCCTCTTTGTCAGCTTGAATCTTTCATTCCCTTCATAGATGTCTTTCAACTTTTGTCAAACCTCATAAGTAGTATTCAAAGAGAACTTTAGTTAATTCAGCTTTTGATAATGCATTAAAAAATAGCATACCTTGCCTTTCATTTTCTTCATAATCTTGAATCGCATCCGGAGTGTTGAGACCATTCACTGGTAGAACATACTTAGTTTCCACAACCTTCTAAGTATTGTAACCCAAAGAAACCAAATTACCTCTCATCTTCAATTTCCAAAAACTATAATCAAATCCTTCAAAGATAGGAATGGATAGCTTGTGTGCCATCGGATCAGGATCTACCTCAAGTAGTTAAGCTTTATAACAAGGAACAATAGCTCTGATACCAGTTGTTGAATATACAAGCGACTGAGATGATGGGTGAATCAGTTGACAATAATTTTTTCTTTTAACCTTAATGCATAGATCCAAAATATGTAAATAGATTTAACAGAATTTGAAAATGCATGCAAGAATCTAATCAGACATGAGAAACACCTGAATTTACGTGGAAAACCCAAGAAGGGAAAAACCACATAGAATGGTAATTTTTTATATTTAAACAATAGTTAAGGTGATTTTTACAAAGTGTGGCTCATTGGCAATGTGCTCATTGTTGGTGGGCTCACTACCCTAAAAGGATCACTACCAATATGCTCATTATCGAAGAAGAAAGAAAGACATTTAGAGAATCCATCACAAAAAAATGCAATCTACACTATTGGAACTGCTTCTGGTAGTAATCCACAACATTATACTCACACAATCACTGGATTTTTTTAATCTCACATGTCTTCAACACAAAAATCCATATCCCAAGTCATCAAATCAAACTCCTATATATACTGTCTTCGAAAAACATAATTCTCAATGTTGGTTGAGATAGAGATCAAAAATAGGTCTCCACTAAACATTCCAGTGGTGGTAAGAAATGAGAAGTGGACCATATCACACTGTTCATCTTCAAACATATCAACGCGCTACATACATCACCAAAGTTGGACCTAAAATGCATCTGCACGCTATACAACCTCAATAAGTAGTCTAAGGCCTCAAGCTCCAAACCAATCTAGACCCAAAGATAATGCATAGAAACATCTTCCAAGATACCAAAATGCATCTGGTGAAATCGGGAAACCTCCAACCACACAACGTACTTAGATCAAATAATCTTGCTCACTATACCACATCTAGACTTAATCTGGACCAAAGGATTTGACATCAATGACAACACATAATGCAATGCTCACAAATGTTACATCAAAAGAGATGAAGAAGACTTGAGAAAATTTGATTCAAGAAGTGATAAAGGCATCCTCCTTTCGTACTCAACAAGAAGAAAGGCCTATAGACACTACAAAAGGAAACTGAGATATCTTAAGATTTATGAATGATAAATTATCTCTTTATATAGAGTTCTCAAGGTATTTCCTAATTTAAGTCAACTTCCAACTATTAAATAAATATATCAAATTATATCAAAAATAGAAGGAGCTAACACTTGTACACATTCAATTTTGGGCCCCTTTTGGCACCCTAGTCCCCTAGGACTGGGTCACTAGGTGCCTGTAGTCCACTCAAAAAGGGACTATAAAGGGTAGTGGCAAAGTGCTAGGGCCCAAGACATAAAATTTTGTCCCAATTTCGTACATGAAAATAAAAGGATGTGATAATGCCCAAAAAGACTTGAAATGACCCAGGAGGAGACACACTAAAACAAGGACCCAAAATAGAGTGTGAAATTTTACGGGGATACAATTTACAACACTACAACAGTCAAAAAGCCACTAGGGGGAAGGAGTGTAGGGATTGTTGTTGGTTTGTATGACTATAATCCAAAAATCCAAATCAGTCCCAAGGAGAAAGCAATAAGTATTTATTTTCATGTAGTGATCAATGGAAATCAATTATCTATTTTGCCTCTTTCTAAATATGTTCATTGTAACATTGTTAGTATTATCAACTATTTGTTCATGTCTATCTATGCATCTACAACATTTGACAAATCCATTTTTGTGCATATCCTACAATAATGGCATCCAATGCATTTGTGTTTCCACATTTTGCATGAATTCTTATGAGACATAATGAGTTGATTCACCTACCAATTGCATTTGCATGAAAGTTTCTAAAGCCTTATTCAACAAATCTATTTTGATCATATTTATTAATTAATTAAAAATTACAATATAATAATTTTTTTATTTCTAATTAATAAACAAATTTAATAAAAGATGCACTGTACATGCTACATAGACATTTTGATTTATGCCTAACCCAGCATAGCATGATATGAGAAGTTTCTATAACCTTTTATACGAATCCATTTTTGCATGTTCAGTAAAAATTCCATTCCTGAGATGACATCTCTTAGAGGATTTCTGCCACGCATCTGCCTTTTACTTTTACTCGAAGGTTTCTAATACTTATAAATGAATATATATAATTTGTACTTTTGAGACCATATATCAACTAGGCATTCAGTGAAACAGTCCACGAGCCTCATCTTGGTCTTTAGAGTGTAGGACCCAGTATAAGAGCGTAAAGCTATGTAGGATTATGATATGTAGTGTGTTTGTGAGAAAAGATGTACTAAGTTTAACCTTTGCAGATACCTCTGGCTACCATTATCAACTCCCTCAGGCCTTTTTGTCAAGCGAATCGCATACCGTGTCTGAGATTACATAATCTGCATGAATTTTTAATTACATGGAGGGTTGAACTCATCAAGAATATCATACTATTATATTGTGTTTTTTCTCTTTTCGGAGGGGTAATTCACAATCGATCTTAAATCACACATATTAAACGTAAAAAATGTCAATCAATTCTAAATGATTAACATTTTAAATCTAAAAAATCTTCAACCCATTCAGTGATTCCACATATATTAAGTAGTCGGTTCTTTAAATCTGCATGGGGACGAATTCTTTGTTTGTTGATATCCTTCCATATTAGCGTCTCATCATGTGCTTATCTTGGCATCCTCGTTTTGCATGCATTTCATTCTCAGACTCTGCAACCACATTATCTGACAAAGTTTTCTTTTCTTTCCATTTTACTTATGCCATGATGGGTAAAAACTCTTGCATGACCTGATAAATGCATTTCCTGATTTATGCATGTCTATGGCAACTTGTATTTGTATGCTCCTTTCCTCGCTATTTCCTATGTATGCTCGCTTTTTCTTGGAAGAATTTTGTTAGAGCCTATTGCATAGTTCTATTTTAAGAGACCTCATAATTTTTAAATCCCATGCGATTAAATATTTGCTTTGAGGCATTCTATTTAGCAAATTGTGAGCCATTTCTATGGATGTTGACCTGTGTATATGTAATATGATGGAAATGAATGCAGAATATGATTTACACCTAATATTTATTTTACTTGAGATAAATGTTTTATTTGAAGGGAATACTACTGTCACTGAGAGGGGGTTGAATCAGTGATAGAATTAAATAAGAATTTTCAACCTTTCAAAGTTTATGATCAGTCTTTATTTGAATAATATAAGATTTGAATCTTTTAGTTATACAGACTTGAGAAACTATCAAATAATGAATATAATAAGCACCACAAATAACACAAAAGATTTATGAGTGGAAATCCTTCTGGGGTATAAAAACCACTCTCAAAGAATGCCTCACTAGCTTACTCAAAA
This sequence comes from Cryptomeria japonica, assembly GCF_030272615.1. Lineage (NCBI taxonomy): Eukaryota > Viridiplantae > Streptophyta > Pinopsida > Cupressales > Cupressaceae > Cryptomeria > Cryptomeria japonica. The sequence goes on from NW_026728882.1 coordinate 408,347, forward strand.
TATCTCACTGTCGGGTACAATGTATCTCACTGATATCACAAGAGTTCAATGCCTCACTAGCAATAGTCAAATTATCTATAAAGTAGAAGAGAATATAAAGAGATGACCCTCTATTTTCTATACAAATCATAGTACATCTATTGCAGAGTAAACCTCTTATAAATCTGCAATTATCTTTGTTCATGACATAGAATTATTCCTCAAAGGCTAGTTTAAAAAGATACTATCTTTGTTTCACCGAGCTTCTGTTATAATCAAATTGTTTATTCACCTTTCAGAGATCAGACATTTAGAAAAAAACAAAAAATTAACCCATATCAATTCCCCTATTCTTCTTATAACAAAATAGACTTGTAACCAAATAACTATCTTCGACCAGTTGTATAGAAGTTCATTAAGCAAAATGAACTATAATGAAAAGCAATTGACTGTTAAGAAAATTAATCATGTGTGTCGACATGAACAATTGCATGAGAAAAATGTCAATCATACTGCCATCAGAATGTCAATCAATCTGCTCAAGAGATGTCGACTACTCTACCATTATAGTTGACTGTATGCTGAAGGAACCAAAACCGACTAATCTTAAAACTGAATTGGGTTACAGGAAAAAGCCAAGAAGATGAACATTCACTAAGTCTGAGAAGATGTTCTTAGCAAAGAGAAAAGACATTCATCCGAATACAAAGAGAGAGCAAATTATATAATCCAAAATACATTGCATATTTGTTCAAAGGAATCATATACAAAGAGTAGATTAACTCCAAATAGCTTCACCATTTTGTTGACTAACTCTGTAGTGTCGACAACAGAAGCATCTTTATCATATCCACATAACACAACACATCCAAACACACAACCAGTTTATATATTCCAAAATACATTGTATATTTGTTCAAAGGAATCATATACAAAGAGCAGATTAGCTCCAACTAGTCTTCACCATTTTGTTGACTAACTCTGTAGTGTCGACAACAGAAGCATCTTTACCATATCCACATAACACAATTATTGGATATTGTCATGCAATGCTGCTGCTAGGATATGTTGTTGTCATTGATGTCAACATACTCCTGTGATTTATTACGATGTGTTTGGGAAGATTTTTTGATCCGGTTTTGCTAATGTTGCTTTGCTAATCACTGTTTTGTTGAGTTTGGTATATCCTCTAGTATATTCTGGTGTGATCAGATCTAGTGCTAATATTTTGGGATATTGTTTGGAATGGTCTTGTGTATCTTCATTTCAAATGGTTCATAATTTGGTGCTTCGCAAGTTATCTTTCTTTGTGACAGTTGTTGAGCTTTCAGACATTGACCTATGAAGATTTGAAAAGTGGTGGTGGTGGTGGAGCTATTTTTGATGATTCTAACGTGCTTGCTAGTGTTTCTTAGTCGTTTCCTATTCACTTTGATGATCTAGTTTTGCTGATGTTGCTTTGCTGATCACTGTTTTGCTAAGTTCGGTAACTACTCTGGTATATTCCAGTGTGATCAGATCTGGTGCTAATATTTTGGGATATTGTTTGGGATGGTCTTATGTATCTTCATTTAAAATGGTTCATGATTTGGTGCTTTGCAAGTTGTCTTTCTTTGTGACAGTCGTTGGTTGGTTGTGTTGTTGAACTTTCAGACATTGACCTGTGAAGATTTGAAAAGTGGTGGTGGTGGTGCAGCTATTTTTTATGATTCTAACATGCTTGTTAGTGTTTCTTAGTCGTTTCCTATTCACTTTGATGATCCACATCGATCGTTGAGTATTTTTTTGGTGGTTTTCATCAACTAGTATTGATCTGTGTGTTATACGGTTTTTCTTGGTGGCGTAGCGTGTTGTGATTGATCTTGGCATGATTTCCAATGGAGTTGTGCATTTAGGGATTTGATTTAGGACCATGTTATGCTATGTAAACCATTATATTGGTCCAGTGGTCGATCTTTGTATCATGTGATGTAATTTTGTAATTGAAGATTGAGGGTTTAGCTGATCTTGTTGTCAAGGTTGATGAATTGTATATATAAGTGATATAGTCATATAATTTGGGTGTCGTTGTTGTGTCTGCACTATCAGAGAGAGGTTTTTGTGCGAACAAGTGATTTATCCTTCGGTGTTGAGTTTAAGGAGAGATTGGTGTTGCAGAGTAGAAATTTGTGCTTAACTAGAACTGTAATCAGGCATTTGGAGATGCTATCTTTTCAGTTCATTTCTTCTAGATTGTAGTCTAAATCTTATTGTAAGTCGGTGAGACTTCCCTGAGGGTTGTAGCCTTCTGAGCCATTATATTTGAGCAATGAGCTCTAGGAAGTATGTCTGAATGCATGTGCATTCCCCATTGTAATATTTTCACATACTACTACAGAGTATCATCTTACTATGGATAGGTTCCCACCGTGGTTTTTCCCTTAATCGGATTTTCCACGTCAAAATCTTGGTGTTGTGTGTTGTTCTTTCAATTTGCCTATCTGTCATATTGCTATAGTTTATTAGATCTATTTTTGGTGGTTAAGTTTTTTATTTCGGTGAAGATTGATTCACCCCCCCTCTCAATCTTCCTTCTTGATTGTTGCTAACAATTGGTATCAGAGCTAGATCCTCCGGTAGAAGCTTAATAACTTGAGGAGATCCAGAATGGTAGCTCAAGGTGTTGTCTTTAAGAAGGACAGTCTGAGGTTTGATGGAAGCAATTATACTATATGGAAGAGCCTAATGGAAGTGCACTTGAAATTTCTTGGTGAAGATTATTGGAAGATTACAAAGAATAGTTATGTTGTTCCTTAGAATGGACCGTATACTCTTGATGAGATCAAGGAAGCAGAACATAATATTAAAATGAAGGAAGCATTGCTTAGTGCCTTGACTGATTCTGAGATGACAAATGTAATGGGACTTCAAATCGCACATGAGATATGGGAGAAGCTTGAGATCCAGTATGAAGGTGATAAACAAGTGAAGGTTGCTAAGTTGCAGAGTTTGAAAGGAAAATATGAGACATTGAAGATGGGAGATGATGAGAACATACACTCTTTTATGGCTAAGGTGAATGATCTTGTCCTAGGTATCAGATGTGTCAGTGGAACCATTGAGGAAGATGAAATTGTTGCTAAGGTGTTGAGATCCTTGCCTCCTTCTTATAAACATAAAGTTGCTACTATTGATGAGATCCAAAGTGCGACTGCAGTGACAAGAGATGTGTTGGTTGGAAAGCTTGCTACATTTGAGCTGAGTGGATTTAGAGAATCACATGGAAAGTCTGAGACGGCATTTAGAGTGTTTGCATCTATATCCAGTAAGCATAAATATGATCCTAATGAGTGCAGAATATCTAGATATGTGAGAGAGAGAGAGAGAGAGAGAGAGAGAGAGAGAGAAGAGATGGAAGAGCAAGAAAGGGAGCTAGATGAACTTGAAGCATTGATTGCCAAAATATTTCCCAAAGGTGTCGGTAAGTATGATGGAAAGTTGCATTTGAAATGTTTCTCTTGTAATAAGATAGGACATTTTGCTTCTAGATGCCCAAAGAGAATGGCTAAGTATGAAAGGCATGATAAGTTTGATAAGCATGATAGGAATGATAGATATGACAAGCATGAGAATTATGATAAGTCTTACAAGTCTAATCAGAAGTTTAGAAATCAGAAGAAGAGTTATTATGTTGTTGATGAAGGTGTTATAGATGAAAAATCAGAAGGAGATGAAGTTGTGTTTATTGCTATTAAAGAAGATGGACCCTTACCTGTTGATTCCACTGTTGTACTGTTGAGGAGAAGGCTTTAGCTGCTAAGATTGAAGAGAAAGATGAATGGGTAATTGAAAGCAGTTGTTCACATCATATGACCAGTGATAAAAGCAATTTTGTGAGAATGGAAAGATATGATGGTGGAATAGTTATATCTGGAGATGACAAAGCCTGTGTAATTTGTGGGAAAGGTTCTATTTCTTTTGATGGTAAGCATAACACTGATGATGTCTTGTATGTTGAAGGTTTGAAGCATAATTTTTGAGTGTTGGATAGATGGTTGATAAAGGTTATGATCTACAATTTAAGGATGGTAAATGCAAGATCTTGAATGCCTATGGTATAGAGATTGCATCTGGAACTAAGACTGAAGGTAACATTTTTTATTTGAATGCTAGTGAGAAAAGTTGTTTGATTGCTCAAATAGATGAGAGTTGGTTATGGCGTAGGAGAATGTGTCATGTGAATTTTGATTAAATGATTAAGACTAGTTCTGCACATGTTGTTAGATATTAGCCTAAGATTGTTAAGCTTGCTAATCTAGTATGTAAGGAATGTCATTTGGGTAAGCAAACAAGGATTTCTTTCAAAAGAAAATAGTATACATAAGAAAGATTGCTAGATCTTGTACATACTAACCTGTGTGGACCTACAAATGTTAGAAGTGTGCAGGGTGATAGATATTTTATGCTACTAATTGATGATTATCCTAGGATGATGTGGGTTGTCTTTTTGAAGGAGAGATCAGAAGCATTTGATGAATTCAAGATATTCAAAGCTAACGTGGGGACTGAGTCTGGATTGAAGGTGAATTTTTTGAGATCTGATAGAGGTGGAGAATTATGTTCTGGTGAGTTCAATTCATTCTGTGAGAAGCATGGGATTAGAAAACAATTATCTGCTCCTAGAACCCCTTAGCAGAATGGAGTTGTTGAGAGAAAGAACATAACTATTTTGGATGTTGCAAGAACTATGCAGATTGAAGGAAATGTTTCGAAGATTTACTGGAGAGAAGCTATTAGCACTGTTGTTTATACATTCAACAGAGTTCATATCAAAGGTGATACCGGTAAGACCCCTTATGAGTTATGGTTTTGTCTTTTTCCGACTATGATATATTTCAGAGTATTTGGTAGAAAATGTTATATCAAGAGAGATGAGGACATAGGAAAGTTTGATGCTAGAAGTGATGAGGGAATTTTCTTGGGGTATTCTACAAAGAGAAAAGCCTACAGGTGCTAGAATAAGAGACTGAGAAAGATTGTAGAAAGTGCAAATGTGAAGGTGGATGAGAACCTTGGGAAAGAGATTAGAGCATGTGGTTATGATGATGATCAACATATTATTTTAACGCCTATTCAGCCTGAAGATCCTAAGCAAAATGACCTGGTAGAGACTATTGACCCAGATGTTGATGTTGTTGGTGAAGGATTGCAGGAACCTGATAATCAAAATAATCAGAAGACTCTGAGGTATGTGAGACTAAATCATTCTGAAAATAAAATCATTGGTGATAAGAATAAAGGTGTAATGACTAGAAAAAGGTTAGCTACTGAAGAAGTATGCTTGATTTCTAAAGTTGAACCTAATGATGTTTTTGAAGCTTGTAAAGATGAAATTTGGACGAGAGATATGGAAGAAGAACTAGATCAAATTGAAAATAATAATACATGGGAACTTGTGCCTAGCCATAAGGATAAGAATGTTATTGGTACTAAATGGGTATTCGAGAATAAATTGAATGAAGCTGGTGAAGTTGTTAGAAATAAAGCTAGACTAGTTTGCAAAGGATACTCACAACGGGAAGGAATTGATTATGAGGAGACTTTTGCCCCGGTTTCTAGACTTTAAGCTGTGAGATTGTTGCTTGCTTATACTTCTTATAAAGATTTCAAGGTATATCAAATGGATGTCAAATCTGCCTTTTTGAATGGTGATCTTGAGGAAGAAGTGTACATTAAATGCCTGATTGATTTTCACTGTCAGATGATGGAGACATGGTTTGTAAGTTGATGAAAGCTCTTTATGGATTGAAACAAGCCCCTAGAGCCTGGTATGCTAGACTAGATAAATACTTGTTGAAATTAGGATTTACTAAAGGTGTTGTTGATAGTAATTTGTATGTCAAGATTGAAAATGATAACATCCTAATTGTTGAAGTCTTTGTTGATGATATTATCTTTGGTGGTGATGATAACTTGAGTATGAAGTTTGTCGGTGATATGTAGAAGGAATTTGAGATGTCTATGATTGGTGAGATAAAAAATTTCTTAGGTTTGCAAATTGCACAGACTGGAAAAGGTATATTCATATCTCAAACCAATTATGTGAAGGAATTGTTGAAGAAGTTTGGGTTAGATGACTCCAAACCGGTTGGAATTCCTATGGTGACTGGTTGTAAACTGTCTAAAAATGATGAATCCCTAAAAGCTAATCAGAGTTTGTATATGTCTATGATTGGTGGACTGGTATATCTTACACTGACTAGATTGGACATTATGTATGCTATGTGTATGGCTGCTAGATATCAAGTTGATCTGAAAGAGAGTCATGTCACTGTTATTAAGAGGATATTCAGATACTTAAAGGGAACTATGGAATATGGTATCCGAGGAATGATGATTTCATGATATGTGCTTACACTGATGCTGATTGGGCTGGTGGTGTTGATGACTGGAAGAGCACTACCAGTGGAGCATTCTAGCAAGAAACAAGATTCAGTGTCCTTATGTATTGCTGAAGCTGAGTACATTGTTGTTGCTAGTAATTGCACTTAGGTAGTTTGGATGAAGCAAATGTTGAAAGATATCAAAGTTATTTATGATGAGCTTACTATTATTTACTATGATAATTCAAGTGCTATTAACAGTCAAAGAATCTAGTGCAACATTCAAAGAATAAACATGTGTCAATAAAATATCATTACTTGAGAAAGCAAGTCAGTGAAGAGAAGGTGATGTTGGAGTATGTATCTACAAAGGAACAAATTGCTGATATTTTCACTAAGCCTTTGCCTGCAGATACATTTTTCTATTTGAGAGACAAGTTAGGGGTATCCACCCCTCCAAATGAGAAATATATGCATTAAGTTGCATCAATCCGGTGGAAGTCAAAGCCTTATCTTTTTATCCGGATTTGTGTGTTGGTGTTGCTCCTCTATTGGAGTAGTCTGTGTTCTGGGGAGAGAGATTCATGTTTCTGTTTTGGAGAGTTTTTTTTTCTAATTTGTGAGATTTGGCATTTTTGTCAAAGGGGGAGAGAGATCATGTGAAAAAATTCTTTCTAAGTCCTGATCTTAGGGGGATTTTGCTGGAGTTTGCTGGTGATATCTTCTTTCTTTGCACTGACTATTTTTCACATTCATATGTTGCCATCAATGCCAAAGGGGGAGATTGTTGGATATTGGCATGCATTTTTGCTGCTAGGATATGTTGTTGTCATTTATGTCAACATATTCCTGTGATTTATTCTAGTGTGTTTGGTAAGATTTTTTGATTTGGTTTTGCTATTGTTGCTTTGCTGATCACTGTTTTGCTGAGTTCGGTATGTCCTCTGGTATATTCCGGTGTGATCAAATCTGGTGCTGATATTTTGGGATATTGTTTGGGATGGCCTTTTGTATCTTCATTTCAAATGGTTCATGATTTGGTACTCCGCAAGTTATCTTTCTTCGTGACAGTTGTTGATTGGTTGTGTTCTTAAGCTTTCAAATGTTGACTGATGAAGATTTGAAAAGTGGTGTTGGTGCAGTTGTTCCTGATGATTATAATATGCTTTCTGGCGTTTCTTAGTCATTTCCTATTCACTTTGTCAATTTGTAGTGATCATTGTGTGATTTTTTGGCTATTTTTATCAACCAGTAATGATTTGTGTGTTATACAGTTTTTCTTGGTGGTGTAGCGTGTTGCAGTTGATCTTGGCGTGATTTCTGGTGGAGTTGTGCATTTGGGAATTTGATTTAGGACCATGTTATCTTATGTAAACTATTATATTGGTCTGGTGGTCGATCTTTGTATCGTGCGATACAATTTTTTAATTGAGGGTTGAGGGTTTAGTCGACCTTGTTATCAAGGTTGATGAATTGTATATATAGGTGATATAGTTATGTAATTTGGGTGTCATTGTTGTGTCTACATTATCAGAGAGAGTTTTTTCTATGAACAAGTGATTTATCCTTCGGTGTTGAGTTTGAGGAGGGATTAGTGTTGCAAGGTAGACATCTGTGCTTAACCAGAACTGTAATCAAACATTTAGAGATGTTATCCTTTCAATTCATTTCTTATAAATTGTAGTCTGAATCTTATTGTAAGTCGGTGAGACTTCCTTGAGGGTTGTAGCCTTTTGGGTCATTATATTTGAGCAGTGAGCTCTAGGCAGTATGCCTAAATGCATGTGCATTCCCCATTGTAATATTTTCACATACTACTGCAAAGTATCATCTTACTGTGGGTAGGTTCCCACCATGGTTTTCCCCTTAACCGGGTTTTCCACATTAAAATCTTGGTGTTGTGTGTTGTGCTTTCAATTTGCCTATCTGTCTTATTGTTGTAGTTTATTAGATTTGTTTGGTAGTTAATTTTGTTATTTTGGTGAAGACGGATTCACCCCCCCCCCCCCCCTCTCAGTCTTCCTTCTTGATTGTTGCTAACAACAAACATCCCCATGATTAATATCATTATCATAACATAAGAGAGTCATCTACACTTCATCAAAACAAAACGTGTAGAATGTTGTAGTCATCAAAATCATTTTTGCCATCAAAATGCCCAAAAGTACAACATTTTTTCCTTTGCCATTCTTGTCCATCATTTGGTTCATAGTTAAATAGTTTGTACCCATGTTCTCACAATTTTAATTAGTATTGCTTTCAAATTAATGTTTATTAGTTTAGATAGTTAAAGTTCGATGATTATTCACAAGCAATATATTTTTAATTGCTATTGATATATCTTCTCATTTTAATCAAGATCCTTTCATATGTCATTATACGATGATACTTAACATAAGGTCTCATTAATCCTACATCCAACTAATGAATCTAGGCTTCTTGGTTCACATTAGTTCTCCCATTGAAAACACATCTCTTCTCCATGTTACTACTTATCAAATTGCCATTAGTTTCATATCCAAAGTCATACTATATTCTAGTCGGTTAGTATTACCGAATCATGCAGTCAGTACACACAGAGAAGTCGGTATGAACAGTCTAGTCGTTATAGAAGAAAGCAGTCACAGAACATAGTATTCACTGAACTATTTACCGAGTAAAGTTTCATGGCTACCAAGAGATAAAGTTAACTCACTGAGTTGATATTCACCGAGTGAAACATTTTACCAGATACATTGAACCTGGACATGCACATGAAAATAAGTTACAAGATCGAGGCACATCTAACCGTTTTTGCATTGGAAATTGCACTA